>NW_028137650.1:0-9740 GCF_965140915.1 Aythya marila
GGTTATGGGGGGATATGGGGGAGGTTTGGGGGGTGAATGGGGGGGGAATGGGGGGAGTTGGGGGGGCTTTAGGGGGTTGGGGGGGGCACGGGGGGGCACGGTCACCGCGGGGGGGCAATGGGGGGGTTGGGGGGCGATTTGGGGGGTTATGGGGGGATTTGGGTGGGAAAAGGGAGATTTGGGGGTGCAGGAAGGCATTGGGGGGAATTCAGCGGATTTTGGGTGTCCAGGAGCCCCCCCCCAAAATATTTGCCCCCCCCCACCCCATGGCAGTGGTAATTTCGCCCCCCCCCCAATATTTGGGCTAAAAACCGAGGGTTTGGGGGTTTTTTCCCCCCCCCTTACCTGTCAGGATGCTGGCGATGAGGTCATCCCTCTGCCCTGGGGGGGGGGCACCCAAAAAATTAAAGGGGGGGGCACAAAACAGGAGGGACCCCCCCCGAGCACCCCCAAATCGAGGGGGGGGGGGGTTGGGGACCCCTCCCCAGAAATTGGGGGGGGGTTGGATTTTTTTTTTTGGGGGGGGGGTACCTGGGCTGGGGACGGGGGGGGGGCGGCCCCGGGACCCCCCCGGGGGTTTGGGGGGTTCGGGGGTCGCCGGGGGGGTCGGCGCCGGGGTCCCCCCGTGCCCCCCCCGGGGTCTCGCGGGGTCTCTCCACGCTGTCCTGTGGGGGGGGGGACAAAAAGGGGGGGGGTCAGCACCCCAAAATCACAGCGGGAACCCCAACCCCCCCCCCGAACCCCCAAATCCCCCCCAAATCCCCCCCAAATCCCCTCCTGCCCCCCCCCCGGGACCCAAGGACCCCCCCCCAAATTCCGTGCCCCCCCCCGGCCCCCCCAAACCCCCAAATCCTGCCCCCACATCCCCCTCAGCCCCATTAAATCCCCCCTAAACCCCCCCAAATCCCCCCCAAACCCCCTCCTGCCCCCCCCCTTGGACCCAAGGACCCCCCCCCAAATTCCGTGCCCCCCCCCAACCCAAAATATTGACCCCCCCCAACCCCATTTAATCCCCCCTAAACCCCCCAAATCCCCCATAAACCCCCCAAATCCCCCCCAAACCCCTCCTGCCCCCCCCCTTGGACCCAAGGACCCCCCCCCAAATTCCGTGCCCCCCCCCCACCCAAATTCCTGCCCCCCCCAACCCCCCCGAGCCCCCCTAACCCCCCCAACCCCCCCCAAATCCCCCATAAACCCCCCCAACCCCCCCCAAATACCCCCCAAACCCCCTCCTGCCCCCCCCGGGGACCCAAGGACCCCCCCCCCAATTCCGTGCCCCCCCCCAAATTCCGTGCCCCCCCCCCACCTCGCCGTCCCCCATGAGGGCCGCCAGGCGCTTGGCGCGCTGGTCCATGAGGCTGACGTGCTTGATGGGGTTGATCAGGGCCTCGGCGTAATCTGGGGGGGCACGGGGGGGGCAAAGGGGTCGGGGGGGGGACCCCAAAAAGAGGAGACCCCCCCCCCAAAAAAAAAAAACGGGGCCGGAGCGAGGAATAAAGGGGGAAAGGGAACCGAAAGGGGGAGCCCCCCCCAACCTTTGGAAGTGCCCCCCCCAGTTTAAAATGGGCCCCCCCCTTTATAAAATGACCCCCCCAAAAAATGGGGACACCCCCCAAAAATGGGGGACACCCCCAAAAAGAGGGGGACACCCCAAAAAATGGGGAGTTCCCCCCAAAAATGGGGAGTCCCCCCAAAAAATGGGACCCCCCCAAAAATGGGATCCCCCCAAAAATAGGGGACACCCCCCCAAAAGAGGGGGACCCCAAAAAACATTAAGTAACCCCAAAATCAATAGGATCACCCCCAAAATCAATAGGATCACCCCTAAAATCAATAGGAATGCCCCCAAAATCAATAGGATCGCCCCCAAAATAGGGCAAAATCCCCAAAAGAGGGGGTCCCCAAAAAGAGTGAGTCCCCCTAAAATGGGGGGGGACCCCAAAAATCATTAGGAAACCCCAAAATTAATAGGATCACCCCCAAAACCTAATAGGATCACCCCCAAAATTAATAGGATCGCCCCCCAAATCAATAGGATCGCCCCCCAAATCGGCTCTAAACCCCCCCAGCCGGACCCCTAAGGGGGGGGGGGAAGCCCCCTGGACCCCCCCCAGATTTTGGGGGCCCCCCCCCGGTTTTGGGGTACGCACCCTGGTGCCCGTGGGGGACGTAGTCGCAGGCCTGGGTGCGCACCAGCAGGGCCGGCAGCCCCAGGGGGCCCCAAAAAGGGGGAAACCACCCCAAAAAGGGGGAGCCCCAAAATAGGGGAGCCCCCCAAAAATGAAGGGACCCCAAAAAACATTAGGTAACCCCAAAACCAATGGGAACAGTCCCAAAATTAATAAGAACGCCCCCAAAATCAATAGGATCACCTCCAAAACCAATAGGATCACCCCTAAAATCAATAGGAACGCCCCCAAAATCAATAGGAACGCCCCCAAAATGGGGCAAAATCCCAAAAAAAGAGCGTCCCCAAAAAGAGGGGACCCCAAAAAATACTAGGTACCCCCAAAATTAATAGGATCACCCCCAAAATCAATAGGAACGCCCCCAAAAAACAATAGGAACAGCCCCAAAATTAATAGGATTGCCCTCAAAATCAATAGGAATGCCCCCAAAATGGGGTTAAATCCCAAGAAGAGGGGGTCCCCAAAAAGAGGGGAGCCCCCCCAAAAGACGGGGACCCCAAAAAACATTAAGTAACCCCCAAATCAATAGGATCACACCAAAAATCAATAGGATCACCCCCAAAATCAATAGGATCGCCCCCAAAATAGGGCAAAATCCCCAAAAGAGGGGGTCCCCAAAAAGAGTGAGTCCCCCTAAAATGGGGGGGACCCCAAAAAACATTAGGAAACCCCAAAATTAATAGGATCACCCTCAAAACCTAATAGGATCACCCCCAAAATTAATAGGATCACCCCCCAAATCAATAGGAACGCCCCCAAAATCGGCTCTAAACCCCCCCAGCCGGACCCCTAAGGGGGGGGGGAAGCCCCCTGGACCCCCCCCCAGATTTTGGGGGCCCCCCCCCGGTTTTGGGGTACGCACCCTGGTGCCCGTGGGGGACGTAGTCGCAGGCCTGGGTGCGCACCAGCAGGGCCGGCAGCCCCAGGGGCTGGTTGCTCTCGCTGCGCAGGCAGACGTAGTGGTAGCCTGGGGGGGGGACACCCCAAAATTAGGGGGGGGCACCCCAAAATCTATTGGGGTGCCCCCCCCCGAATCTAGGAGGCGTCCCCAAATCACATGGGGCACCCCCTCCCAGCTGGCTCCTTCCTCTGCAGGTGGTGGATTGGGAAATGGGGGGGGGAGAGGGGGACCCCAAAAGCTTTGGGGACCCCAATAGTGACCCCAAAACCAATGGGGACCCCAAAAGCTATGGGGACACCGATAGTGACTCTAAAAGCTATGGGGACCCCAAAATGCTCCTGGGGACCTGAAAATGCCCATGGGGAACCCCACAGTGACCCCAAAATCTATGGGGATCCCAAAAGCTGCGGGGACCCCAAAATGCCTGTGGGGAACCCCATAGTGACCCCAAAATCTATAGGGACCCCAAATGCTATGGGGGCCCCAAAAGCTGCAGGGATCCCAAAGTGCCTGTGGGGAACCCCACAGTGACCCCAAAACTTATGGAGACCCCAAAACCTATGGGGACCCTAAAATGCCAGTGGGGAACCCTATAGTGACCCCAAACCCCACAGAGTCCCTTGGGGAGCCCCAAAGCCCCTTGTGGGGACCCCAAAAAACCCGTAGGGACCCCAAAACCCCTGTAAGCACCCCAAAAGTCCCCTGGGGACCCCAAAAGCCCCATAGGGACCTCCAGTTCCCTACAGACACCACTACAGGGACCCCAAAACCCACATGGGGATACCTCTAGGGACCCCAAACCCCAATAGGACCCCAAAACCCCCACTAGGGACCCCAAAACCTAAAGTGGATCCCCAAAACCCCACAGAGTCCCTTGGGGATACCCCAGCCCCTTGTGGGGACCCCAGAAGACCCGTGGGGACCCCAAAAGCCCTGTGGGCACCCCAAAAGCCCCATAGGGATTCCCAGTTCCCTATAGGGAACACCTCTGTGGATCCTAAACCCCAATGGGACCCCAAAACCCCCCCAGGGACCCCAAAACCCAACGCGGATCCCCAAAACCCCACAGAGCCCGTTGGGGATACCTATGGGACCCACAACCTCTGAGGGAGCCCCTAAGCCCCTTGTGGGGACCCCAGAAGACCTGTAGGGACCCTCAAAACCCCAATGGGACCCCAAAACCCCCCCCTGGGACCCCAAAAACTCACCGGAGCGCAGGGCGGCCACGGGCAGGACGCGGTGGCCCAGGAAGCGCCCCCCCTCCTCGTAGGCAGCGATGCGCAGCGAGGCCAGCGAGGGCAGCACCACCTGCACCCCAAAAACACACCCCCATGGCACCCCAAAACAGCGACCCCAAAAACGGGGAGCCCAAAATGGGGACCCTAAAATGGGGAGCCCAAAATTGGGACCCTAAAATAGGGAGCCCATAATGGGGAGCCTAAAACGGGGACCCCAAAAATGGGGAGCCTAAAACGGGGACCCCAAAATGGGGACCCTAAAACGGGGATCCCAAACGGGGAGCCCTGAAATGGGGAGTCTGAAATGGGGACCCTAAAATGGGACCCCAAAATGGGGACCCTAAAACAGGGAGCCCAAAACAGGGACCCCAAAACCGGGGAGCCTAAAACGGGGACCCCAAAACGGGAACCCCAAAATTGGGACCCTAACATGGGGAGCCAATTTGGGGAGCCCTAAAACGGGGACCCTAAAACGGGGAGCCCTGAAATGGGAACCCTGAAATGGTCCCCTCCCAGTGCCTCCCAGTGACCCTCCAGTCCCTTCCCAGTGCCCCCCAGTCCCTCCCAGTCCCTTCCCAGCCTCCCAGTATCCCTCCCAGTCCCCCCCAGTGACCCCCCCAATCCCTCCCAGTGCCCCCCAATCCCCTCCCAGTCCCTCCCAGTGCCCCCCAGCCCCCTCCCAGTGCCCCCAGCCCCCTCCCAGTGCCTCCCAGTCCCTCCCAGTGCCCCCCACCTTGTGGAAGACGAAGGGCTCCTCGTCCCAGACGGGGTTGAAGGCGCTGCCCTGCACCGTGCGGGTGCGGAAGCGGCGCCGGGTGTCCACGGGCAGCCCGAAGACGTCGACCTCCACGTAGGTGCCCACGCGGCGCTCGCTCAGGAACTGCCCCGAAATCACCTGCGGGACCCCAAAACTGCTTGCTGCGCCCCAAAACGGGGCTACGCCACCCCAAAGAACTGCCCGTGTGCCCCAAAAGCTACCCGCGTGCCCCCAAAATGGGACTATGTGCACCAAAAACCTGTCTACGTGCCCCAAAAACCTGCCTATGTTACTCAAAAAGGGTCTATGTGGCCCCAAAAACCTGTCTGCATGCCCCAAAACCTGCCTGTGTGACCCTAGGTGCACCAAAATCCCGTCTATGTACCCCAAAACCTGTGTGACCCTAGGTGTGCCAAAATCCTGTCTGCATACCCCAAAACCTGCCTGTGCGATCCTAGAATGGGACTATGTGGCCCCAAAAACCTGTCTGCATGCCCCAAAACCTGCCTGTGTGACCCTAAAATGGGACTATGTGGCCCCAAAAACCTGTCTGCATGCCCCAAAACCTGCCTGTGTGACCCAAAAAGGGTCTATGTGGCCCCAAAAACCTGTCTGCATGCCCCAAAACCTGTCTGTGTGACAGACACAGGCCTACGCACCCCCAAAAACCTGCCTGTGTGACCCTAAAACAGGACTACGTGCACCAAAATCCTGTCTAAGTGCCCCAAAACCTGCTTGTGTGACACTAAAATGGGCCTATGTACCCCAAAAACCTGTCTACATGCACCAAAAACCTGCCTTTCTGGCCCAAAAAAGGTCTGTGTGACCCTAAAATGGGCCTACATGCACCAAAATCCTCTCTATGTACCCCAAAACCTGCCTTTGTGCCCCAAAAATGGGCCTACGTGCCCCAAAAGCCTGCCTGTGTGCCCCAAAAAGGGCCTATGTGGCCCCAAAACCTGTCTGTGTGCCCCCAAAATGGGCCTACATGCACCAAAATGGGCCTCTGCACCCCAAAATGGGCCTACATGCCCCAAAAGCTGCCTGTGTGACCCTAAAATGAGCCTACATGCCCTGAAAACTTGTCTGTGTGCCCCTAAAAAGGGTTTACATATCCCAAAAACCTGTCTACGTACCCCAAAACCTGACTTTGTACCCCAAAAATGGGTCTACGTGCCCCAAAAGGGCATATGTGCCCCAAAATGGGCCTAACTGCCCCCAAACCTGCCTGTGTGCCCCCAAACAGGTCTCTGCGCCCCTCAAAACCTTTTCCATGCACCCCAAAATCACCCCAAGCACCCACCCCAGGACCCCAAAACCTGCCCCAGGACCCCAAAACCTTCCCCAGGACCCCAAAACCTGCCCTGGGATCCCCCCAAAACCCACCCCAGGACCCCAAAATCACCCCCAGGACCCCAAAACCTTCCCCAGGACCCCCAAAACCAGATGCAGAACCCCCCAAAACCTTCCCCAGGACCCCAAAACCTGCCCTGGGATCCCCCAAACCCACCCCCAGCACCCCCAAACCCACCCCAGGACCCCCAAAACCACCCCCAGCACCCCCAAACCTTCCCCAGGACCCCCCAAACCTGCCCTGGGATCCCCCAAACCCACCCCAGCACCCCCAATCCCACCCCAGCACCCCCAACCCAGCTCACTTTGGGGCTGCTCACCCCCACCACACCACCCCCAGATGGATTTTTTGGGGTGCCCCCCCCCAATACCTGCACTTGTAGGGTGTTGGCCACGATCCCGTCCACCAGGTCCTCGGCGAAGGGGTCGAAGGTTTTGTCGCGGCGCCGCATGAACTCGGGCTTGAGCAGCAACCCGCAGCGGGCGTTGTACTCAAACAGCCCCAGGTTCAGCTGCATCGGCACGTCTGGGGGGGCCGGGGGGGGTAATTAATGCTGGGGGGGGCTGGGGGTTATGGGGTGGGGGCTATGGGGTGGATAGGGGGTGGTTATAGGGGGTTATGGGGTCGTTATAGATGGTTATGGGGTAGTTATGGGGTGGATATAGGGCTCAAACAGCCCCAGGTTCAGCTGCATCGGCACGTCTGGGGGGGCCGGGGGGGGTAATTAATGCTGGGGGGGGCTCGGGGTTATAGGGTGGGGGCTATGGGGTGGATATGGGGTGGTTATAGGGGGTTATAGGTGGTTATAGGGTGGTTATAGGGTGGTTATAGGTGGTTATAGGGTGGTTATGGGGCTCAAAATGCCCCAGGTTTGGCTGTAGGGGTGAGTCTGGGGGGGCTCGGGGGGGGTAATTAATGCTGGGGGGGGCTGGGGGTTATAGGGTGGGGGCTATGGGGTGGATACGGGGTGGGTATGGGGTGGTTATAGGGGGTTATAGGGCTCAAAAAGCCCCAGGTTTGGCTGCAGGGGCACATATCGGGGGTGCTGGGGGGACAGGATTAGTGCTGGGGGGGCAGAATTAGTCCTGGGGGGGCACAGGGGATATGGGGTGGTTATGGGGTGGATATGGGGTGGTTATAGGGTGGCTATGGGGTCGTTATAGGTGGTTATGGGGTGGATATAGGGCTCAAACAGCCCCAGGTTCAGCTGCATCGGCACGTCTGGGGGGCCGGGGGGGGTAATTAATGCTGGGGGGGGCTGGGGGTTATGGGGTGGGGGCTATGGGGTGGATACGGGGTGGGTATGGGGTGGTTATAGGGCTCAAAAAGCCCCAGGTTTGGCTGCAGGGGCACATATCGGGGGTGCTGGGGGGGCAGGATTAGTGCTGGGGGGGCAGAATTAATCCGGGGGGGGGCACAGGTGGGCACAGGGGCTATGGGGTGGATATGGGGTGGTTATAGGGGGTTATGGGGTCGTTATAGATGGTTATGGGGTAGTTATGGGGTGGATATAGGGCTCAAACAGCCCCAGGTTCAGCTGCATCGGCACGTCTGGGGGGGCCGGGGGGGGGTAATTAATGCTGGGGGGGGCTCGGGGTTATGGGGTGGGGGCTATAGGGTGGATATGGGGTGGTTAAAGGTGGTTATAGGGGGTTATAGGTGGTTATGGGGTGGATATAGGGCTCAAACAGACCCAGGTTCAGCTGCATCGGCACGTCTGGGGGGGCTGGGGGGGGTAATTAATGCTGGGGGGGGCTGGGGGTTATGGGGCGGGGGCTATGGGGTGGCTATGGGGTAACACTAAGGGTCTGTGCTGTGGGGTAGAGCTATGGGGTCTGTACCAAGGGGTAGTGCTATAGGGTAACACTATGGGGTCTGTGCCATGGGGTGGCACTATGAGGTCTGTGCTATGGGGTCTGCGTTATGGGGTGGCTCTATGGGGTCTGCGTTATGGGGTGGCACTATAGGGTCTGCTCTATGGGGTCTGCTCTATGGGGTTCTGCGTTATGGGGTGGCGCCGGGGTCTGACCGAGGGTCTGGAAGTTGAGGGCGGCCATATGGCAGCCGGCGTTCCAGAAGAGCTGGGGCTGGAAGTTGGAGGAGTCCACGCGGGTGCCCTTGGGGTAGACGCGGCTCAGCTGCCGCTTGTTGTACCTGCGCGTCAAGGGCCACTGCCCCACAGCTGCCCCATAACTGCCTCATAACTGCCCCACGGCTGCCCCATAACTGCCCCACAGCTGCCCCATAACCATCCCATAACCGTCCCATAGCTGCCTCATAACTGTCCCATAACCGCCCCATAACTGCCCCACAACTGCCCCATAACCTCCCCATGGCTGCCCCATAGTCACCCTATAGCTGCCCCATAACTGCCCTATAGCTGCCCTATATCCCCCCTATTCCCCCCAACTCACCCCAAAACCCCCCAAATCCCCCCTATTTCTCCCCTATTTCCCCCCTAACTAACCCCCAAACCCCCAAAATTCCACCTATTCCCCCCAAAACTCCCCTATTCCCCCCCCAAACTCCCCCAAAACCCCCTATTTCTCCCCTATTGCCCCCCAACACACCCCAAAACCCCCCAAATTCCCCCCCATTCCCCCCAAATCCCCCAATTTCCCCCTATTCACACCCCAAAACCCCTAAATTCCCCCTATTTCCCTCCTATTTCTCCCCTATTCCCCCCCTAACTCACCCCAAATCCCCCCAAACCCTCCCCAATTCTCCCCCAACCCCCCCAAATGCCCCCCCAAGCCCCCCCAAAATGCCCCCCCCCATTTTTGGGGTGCCCCGCGGATACTCGACGAACTCGAGGGGGCTCTTGGTGAGCTGCTCCAGCCCCTTGGTCTCCACGAAGGACGACATCTCGAACGCCTTGTCCCGCTCTGGGGGCGACCCCAAACCCGGCGTCACCCCAAATGCCCCCCCAGACACCTCAGAAACCCCAAACCCCATTAAATTCCCCCCAAACCCCATTAAATTCCCCCCAAACCCCATTAATTTCCCCCAAATCCCATCAGAGACCCCAAAACCCCATTAAATTCCCCCAAACCCCACTAAATTCCCCCCAAACCCCGTTAAATTCCCCCAAACCCCATTAAATTTCCCCAAAACCCCATCAAGGATCCCCCAAATGCCAGCAGGGACCCCAAACCCCCCCTTAAACCCCCGAAACCCCCTCAAGACCCCCCAAAACCCCCTTTAGACCCCTTTAAACCCCCTTTAACCCCCCCCAGCCCCCCCCCAGCCCCCCAGGACCCCCCCCAGGGACCCCTAGGACCCCCCAGGACCCCCCAGGACC
>NW_028137648.1:5000-130078 GCF_965140915.1 Aythya marila
AGTAATGGCTTTCACCACATCCAACAGCGCCTCCTTTGTATTTACTTGCCTTGCTGCAGCCTTTACTTAGAACCTTTACGGCTATAGAGGGAAGAGAAAGGCTTCAGCAGACAAGTGAGGGCTTTTTGCTGAGTTTTTATTTCTCTACCAAAAGGTGTCTGAAGTAGCTAGTACCTCTACGTCTTCCTCCATTTTCAAGTTCTAGTAATAAAAGGTAGGTGAGGAATTTCACTACTTATTTTAGAAGGAATTTACAGCCTGTACAAAAACTTCTGTGGGAACTCAAGCACTTTCAAAGCAGTTGATAATAAACACGTCTAGCTAAGACCCGTTCTCTTCCCCCAGTGACTGAGACCAAATCATCAGAATGACAACAGCGTGGTCCTGTTTTGGGCACCTTCCCTTAATGTAAACTCTCAGAAGTCAATGAAGTTCTGCACCTACTTTTACTACAGTTTATTTAGGACTACAACTAGAATTTGATTCCAAAGTTACTTTAGCAGAAATTGGAACTCAGCTTTCCAGCTTGGAAAGCTTTGGCCTATATGAAGAAAGAAACTGATTTACTTATTTATTTTTTAATCAAAGTTTTTCAATTCTTTACTAAATTGCATTATTAGCAGTTTACCCAACATAGCATGGAATGGCAGACTGTCAGAAGAAATCTCTTCAGTAAAAACATCCTCTTGTCATTTCAAGCACTGCATATTCTTGACTGAACCACTTTGTAGCCACCAGAATTATTGTATTAATTTATTATTTGCATGTGTGAGAAGGGGGTGAAAGTCACTTGCTTGACTCAGAAAAAAACTTAAGCAGATGCTTTCACAGTATTTTTTTCTCTAAGCAAATTTTAAGTGATTTGTTAGGGTGCCTGAGTAATAACAGCATGCATTTAAGAAAGCACAGCATTTTGATGCTGAAAGCATTCATAAATTACAAGACACTGAAGAAATAGTAAGGAAGGTATTGACAAATACCTCTTCTGGGAGATCTGAGTGACGTACATCAGACGGAGCAAGCAGCAAAACTGGCAAAAATGCTGGAATGTTACGTAGTAGAGTTAGAAAAGTAAGTTTCAAGGCAGGTCCAGCGTTGTCCCACCATAAATGGATATCTGGGACATAAATTGTGCTTGGTGCTGTCTTCTGAGCATTTCGGATCAGCTAGTGAAAAGGAAAGCTTGCGTAAGAAAACTAAAACACGTACAAGAACCTCTTAATACATAGCTACATAGCCATCTGACTGCCCCATGAAATGAAACTACGTGAACAGAGTGGCAAGCATCCTTTCACATAAGGAATTTCTCTGTGCACCCTTTCAGATTATCAGTATTCGGAGAACTCTAGTCAGAAGATGGGAAGGATATATTCAGGCAGTGGCTAGACACCGTAGCTATATGGCCACAGCCACAATCATCGCATAACAAAGAAAGGAAATGTCCCTCTTAAGGGACACATCAGTATTCAGTCGTGTAACATGTCTGTCCTTACTTGTATGGCTCTCAAACGTTTCCACTAAAGGTAAAAATATTTTAAGGTAGTGATGCCAAACAAGACAATGGATTTCCTGCCTAAAAGTAAAAACACCAAATCTGTTCATTTTTTCTAGTTAAAACCACATCACCGTGCAAATGAAGTGTTTTCTGAATGTTAATGCTTTTATTGCACATACTGCAACAGCACAAGTTGTGTATGTCCGTGCGAAAACAAAATAAACAGAAGCCCCAAACCTTGGTTGCCTTACTAATATAATTTAGAAGAAGGCTACAAAAAGTAGCCGACATGCAGTCTGATACAGAGCCATCTACTGGGAGCACACGGTCTTAGGAGGCAATGAGAACTACTTTCTGGATCCCAGTGACATGAACAGCATTTCTTTCCACAAAGAGATGTTCATTAGCAACACCGCCCAGCTTCCTGAGCTGCTAGCAACAGCCTCACTGTAAAATTGGGTATGGAAAATGTGGACATGTACAACATCCAGATTGTTTGTGGTGCTGTCTAAAAGAAAAGGGGATTTTCAGACAGAAGCAAACATCCCAGCACATTAAAACAAGGCCACCTCCATTACCAATGAATTTTGCTCACCTTACTTGCAACTCGATTGATCCTTTACATACAGTCAGTGAATCCGATGAGAAGAAAAAGAAAAAAAGGTACCTGTCCGCAGATTTCTTCTGGCGATGCAACGTTTGTAAGCAGAACAGAAAGGTCCAGGGTGTGAACGGGAAACTTCTCCAAAGCGTGCAACACCACGGGTGCCACGTAAGAAACCTGGCCGTACCCTTCTTTTCCTACTATTAGCAGACGGGGCTGGCATGATGTTGGTTCGCAGAAAGCACTCCTAGAACAAGAGTTAAGAAAACAAGCTTATAAATGAGGTGCTGAATAGACACACAGATGTTCCAAGTAATTTTCCTATAGACTTTCTTTTCCCTCCCCAAATAATCCAAATGGCAGCGGTACATTAAATACATGTAAGATTTCCAGTTAAGTTATTCACTCATTCCAATTGTTTCACCTTCTTCCCTTGTGTTTCCTATTCTTTACTAAACCAAGACTGCAAATTAATATCCCTGCAATCTTGCTTTACTTTATTATAAATTTATTATTTATTATATATTTATTATTTACTTTATTATAAATTTATTTTTATTTAAAAATAAATTGGTGAGGAGCATTTGTTTCCCCACTACAATCAGGCTGTACCTCTGCTGGCTTAAATCAAAGATGCTAGAGACTTAGCCTTGCTCTAGAGGACAGAAAATCTTCTGGACAGCACAGCAATAGAAACTGAGAAAAATAACTGATCCAGCTGTGACAACATGATCTAACTTTCCAACTGTGGGCTTGCATGACTTCCATACTAAAATATCACAAGATTAACACAACTTGGTGGCTTAACAAATAAAGACACCATTCAATTTTTTCTCAAGGTGTTTTAACAAGCCCTTTCTCAGTTTTCTTTCTGCTACATAATTCACTACTGGTTTAACAATCCTGGAAAACAGAAGGGCAAAAGGTGGCAACACAAACCCATAAAGCTGGGGTATTTTTAGCTAAAAGGACAGACAGCACATTTATGTGGTCTTGAGTCTTTCAAAGAATGCCATGGATTAAGTCAACGTGTTCTGGTAGTCTATGGATCACTTTGGCTTACGAAGAGAAGCCTGGGCTTTTCAATTTGGTCATTCAGAGGAACTTCATTACAACTTTAGTCCCTCCACCCTTTCTTCTTGTGAATACCAAGCACCCCTTCAACACACAAACTTGATGTTGCCCCTTCGTCTACCACCCCTCGCACTTTTAACAGCTGGAACTGTTTACAAAGACTCAGCAGTCCACAATTAATCCTATGTGTTGTATTCCAGACTTGCCCAAAAAAAAGACATGCACATGGAAATAATAAAATTCTACCACCATTATGTCTGAAAGGTATAAGTTGATTGCACAAACCACAAGTTTTTGCTTTAGCAGAATTATAAAGAAGTGGATGCCGTGGTTATACCTTGCTGTCGGTCCTCCTTTAGTGCAAGCTGTGCATGCGGGAAGATCTTCTGCACAACTTGTAAAATATTCTCTACTGATCTTTGAAAAAGTGGCTTGAAAATGGGTGATAGTGCTTGTACGGGTGAAGCCTTGATCCCGTTTGAAGCTGGAACAACCTTCTTCATAGCCATGAAAAAGTCCTTTGCTTTTATTTTAATAGAATTAACGTCTAGTAGCAACTTCTCCCTACTTGCATAAATCTGAGGATAGCATCGGCGTAGAGAGCACAGCGCAGCTTCAGTACAGAGGGATTTGATATCTGCACCACAGTCTCCTAACAAACAAAAATCAAACGTTACATCAGTCAAGGCCCAGGTTTACAACATGCAACATTTAAAGAATTTGTAATGCCAAAACCAAACAGCATAACAGGGAATTCAAAGTGCTACCGCTCTGCAAGGATGTTTCATGTTGCTCACTGCCTGATATCCTGCACTTATGCAGCTGAAGCAGACTCCTCATCAAAAACTATACTCTTGAGGAAGATGCCCCAGAACCATTTAATGTTCTCAGACAACAAGAGGAACAACAACAAAGAGTAAATAGATGAAAGGATCTCACACAGATTGCTATGAAGGCGTGCCAGCTGCCTCGTTGACTAGTTGTGCAATAAGGCACAAGAGCATGGGTACTGCCTGGTACAAGCTAAGGTTCTTTACAACTTGGTCACAAGCAAGAATCCGTTTCTGTTTCAGTCTTACCAATGCATTTCTCAGCTAGTTCATCAAGCAACATGTCCGGTGGCTGAGGGGTCCAGTCACGAGTATGAATCTTGACAATTTCTTTTCTAGCCTGGAAGCAAAATCATTGCATTTTAGCTTGTCCCAAGTTTTCCTTAAAAATACCAACAAGAAACAAACAAACCAAAAGGCAAACAAACAAACAACAAAAAACAAAACAGTCCTCCCTCAAAACCCCTCATCTATTAATACACTTTTCTTACTTGCTCAACTTTCAAGTATTTTACAGTTATTTAATATACACTCTGCATTGTCAACCAGGAAATTGAATATTTCTTATTTGTTATACTGAACTTTTTCTAGGAACCTACAGTGAAAGAAAAGGCATTTATAGCTTCAATAACAAGTTTCCAAACTACGAGACCTAAGGATCCAGAGGAAAATACTGTAATGAAAAATTTATCCAGAAACATTTCTTTGCTGTCCAAAAAACTTCTCTAAAACTTAGCAAGCTTTCATTGGGACAGTCTCATTACTTCATCACATTTGCTTTCCAGTCAGTAAATTCACAGAAAGCACTTCTGGCACAATGCTTCCAATTGCTACAATTACTATAAAGAAGAAAAGAATTATGACTCAAGCTACTACCACTGATCCGGGGCACAATCAAATGCAAACACGTCCCCTATTCATTCATAAGCGAAGGATTGAGACCAAAAACACAACTTCATGATGAAAACACCCAAGTGGACTAAATAATTAAGCAAACAGGTACAACTTTGGGAATGAAAGGTTTGATTATAGAACTAACTACTTGGTGGTATCATCCTGACCATATATATCCAGTACCAGATTTGTCCTCCATGGAACAACGCAGTGTCTCCACGTATCACTCTTTTGTTCAAGTTGTCAATTTTTTTTTTTTCCTATAAAGTTGGACTTTGCCATGGTAGCACTAACGTTGAATTTAAGTTCTCACCTCTTAATTTGGCAAGTTGAAGAGGAAGTGTCTGCCAAAGCGTCCTGGTCTTCGTAAAGCAGGATCTATAGAATCCAGTCTGTTAGTAGCTCCGATTACCACGATCTCCCCTCTGTTATCTATGCTGTCCAGAAGGGTCAGAAGAGTTGAAACAATGGAACTAATAGAAAAATATAAGTTTTACTTACTGGTTCAGTAAATTTTGTTACATTCCACATGACTTTCTTGATGCCGGAATAACCTTCTTCCTAGTGGTCATTCAAAACTGGGAAAAAAATAGTCTACCAAGTCGGGGTTTTTTTGATTTGATAATAAATCTGCAGACTGTTAAGTCATCAAGCACTTCAAGACTGTTTGAAATAATCTCTACGTTAATATAAAAGGAGTACCGCACACTTCTGCTCAGGAAGAAAATCACGGAAAATGTCAACTTTGATTTTAGATGTTGAATTTGTTGCAGTGAGATCTTCCTCATCGCACGATTCTATTTGGATTTAAACCATATTATCTATGGAGAGACCAAGATTACAACAAGAACAGCACAGAGTTCAGCATGAAGCCAATCAGGAGCTCAAGTTTGTATTCTTTGTATTCAACTTTATCCTTCTCTTGCTGGAAGGACCTGCTTTTTGACTCTCCTTCTCTTCACTAGGAGCATGTTCCCTCTTGCTTTGGTAATGCTCTTTCTCAGTGGTTTTAGTCTTGTCCTTTGTATCTTGGCATCTCTCTGTAACAACTGAGGAGGAAAGGTTTTTAGAGCTACATTCAGTGTCAGACTCGAGACAGGAAGTATGCCGCAATTTCTCACCAGGCTCACAAGACTCTTTGCCGGACAAAACGGTTTCTTTTGAAATGAGGTCACGTTCTTTTGATCTTCTTGCTTTCTCCTTGTCTCCACCGTCATCACATTGGTACTGGGCGAGGTATTCATCGTTCCCAGGAGATTTCGGAGGGTCCACGACACTGCACAAAATAAAATCACATTTCTCACTTCTGCTGAAGGACGTGAATATTAAGAGTAAAACCTTCCAACGTCAAACAAACAAACAAAAACCTCCGGACTACAGGAACCCTCGCAAAGATATGCCATTTAGAAACCTCTCCGGTGATTAGGACACCTTCTTCAGCTCCCAGAGAAAGTGCTTTTTCCCCTCTTGCTTCTGAAGCCATTGCACTAAAAAAGCAAACGCATCTGTCTCCCTCCACATGCTGCTCTGAATAAGAGCCAGAATATTCAAAGCCACTCTATTTGTTCTCCCCACATAGCCGAAAAAACACCAGTTGAAACAGTTTTCTACCTCTCTCCACGAATTTACACTCACATATCCTATGACTGCAAAAATAGAAGGCGGGGCTCAGGAGGAACAGCCAGTGCTGGAAATGAAAAAAAGCAGCCTGTTTCTTCAGAGTCTTAAGCCTATGCTACTAGGAACAAAACAAAACAAAACAAAACAAGAGGAGAGGAGAACAACAGCGGGAAATTTACCTATTCTCCAGGTGTTCAATTGCAAAGTCTCCTCTGGAGGATCAACAGTTGTGAATTCAGTGTGCTTAGGAGAAATCAGATCTACATCTGAACCACAACTATTTCAGTAGTATCACGAACTTCTGTTACTCTGAAGAAGCAGTCAGCACCGTTTCTATGTTAGGAAAGAGCTGAACAGAGTCTGTTACTCACATCAAGTAGTCAGGCAGGTTTCTTTAGGAAGGCTGGGTTTCACTAGAACATTACTAGCCTGTAAGCCTCATGGCATCACCTTCCATCTTGACTGCTGAACCTCCTTGCTCCCTACTATCTTCTTTGCCAAGATACAGCTGTCCACATTTACTTTTCCTACTTGGCTGGACTGAACTTAAGAAGATCTTGCATCTAAGAAAGGGAACGAAAGCTGCTGCCCAGCAGCGTCTGGCTCAGGGAGGAGTGAGAAAGCTCTGTGCAGCCCCCAAGGTCCGTGCAGCAGGAGGCAGGAGGTGCTCCAGGCTCACAGCAGCAGTTCCCCTGCGTCCTGTGCAGGGAGAGGCCCCTGGTGGAGCAGGCTGTCCCCCTGCAGCCCATGGGTCCCCCGTGGAGCAGATCTCCACGCTGCAGCCCCCCTGCGGGTGGAGGAGCCCCCGGTGGAGCAGGTGGCTGTGGCCTGGAGGAGGCCGCGGCCTGTGGAGAGCCCCCGCAGGAGCAGGCCCCGGGCTGGACTGGAACAGGCTGTGCTGAGCCTGCTTTGCCCGTGACGCTCCTTGTGGAGTGATCTCCGTGTCCTTCTGGCAGCCCTTGAGCCCTTGCCAGCCTCTTTTCTCCCCTTGGCATTGGAGGAGGGGCAGGGAGAGAGCGCTTGTGCTGGAGCTCAGCTGCCCAGCTGAGGAAAACCACCACGGCTCTGTCTTGCCGCTGCTGCAGCACGCTGGTAGCAGCCAGCACCGTCTGTTCTTCGAGCCTCAGCAAGCCCACAGCATCTTCCCAGAAGGGATCCCTTTCCTTCACGCCTGACAGGCACCGCCTCCAGAGGCTGAGGGCTTGTGCCCTGTTTGCAAGCTCTTTCTCAGTGCCCCCTTCCCCAAAGAAGGATCCCAGCTGCTTGGCTTCCCTGCCCTCTGCTGCCAGGCTCCCGCAGCTGCTATCCCAGCAGCGCAGCAGCCAGCTGACAATGTGCTCGCCTGGAGGACAGCTGCAATCTTGTCCCATGGCTCGCAGCTCACCCAGGGATGGGGATCACCTGCTTCCTGCTGCTTTTCTATCTAATCTCCTTTCCAACAGCCTCCTGTGCCCTGGGATGGCCCTACCTTGGGGTAGGCTGCCTCGCCTTCCTCTTGCTCCTTCCCCTTCTTGGGAGGACTTTCTGCCCTTCCGAAACGAGATGACTTCTGCATGCATTCCTTCCCCTTGTGTGTATTGGTGCCTGAGACAGCAACGGGGTCGTCCCCGGAGCCAGCTGTAGGGCCTGTGCCAGGCTTGGAGGGGCTGCAGGGAACTTGCCAGGGGCTGGAGTGGCTGGATGTGAAGTACTATCAGTAAAGAATTTCTTCCTAACATATATTAGAAATCTAACTTTTCAGTGTAAAGCTATTAGTCCATGTCCTGTCACTCCAGGCCCTGAGAAAGACCCCCTCCCCAGCTTTCCTATAGGTTGCCTTTAAGTACAGGAAGGCTCTCAGCCTGGCACACAGTAAAAGTGATGGCAGATCCTTCACAATATTATTTGAATTTCACGTAAATAGAACAGACTATCAACTTACTTAGGAGAAGTAATACAATTTCAGAACTATTCAAAACCAAAGGCATTCCAAACTAAGTTTAAGTTCAGAGGAAATCCAAAGAAAAAACTAATTTTGAAACTAATAATCAGAGACCATAATCTTCTTCAAATGATAGATTTTCCTCCTGTACTGGGTAATATTGGTCTGTCTTTAATGCTCATCCAAACATGGCTTTGACACCGAGTATCTTGCTTTGCCTCTGCATTAAGTCTTCTTCTCATGTGAGGTAAATGTCCTGCTCTTATGGGATGGGCCTAGGAGACATACGCGCTGTGTCTCATGATGCTTGGATATCATCTTAATTCTGGGTGAAGATGAAAGGTCTCACTGCTTCCTGAACAGGGAAGTGGATGTCTGCAGTTAAGAACCCTCTGTCTAATCTAGAAACATGAAGGAAGGAGTTTGCTGGATTGCAAGTGACAGTGAAGAAAGCCACAGATGACATATCAAACTGATTAAAATGTTATTTAGCTCAGGGCATGGCTAATGAAGTGGAGCTGGAATAGTTTGACGACTGTAATTACACTCACTATCACTGTGACTTGTTTATAGGATGGTAATGCCTAAAGGTCCCACTGGAGCCTGAAACAAGGTTGTGCTGGGTGCTGCACGTGCATATCTCAGTAGCGCTTTGATAGCTAGTGATACAAACAGACAAAACAGAGATTGAAAGGAGAAATGGGGGGACAGAGATAAGAAGATCTTCCTGCAGGTCATTTAGGGTATGAGCCAGGAGTTCAGTGCATCCAGCTCTCTAGTGCTCTGCTGGCCCAGTGAGATGAATGGAAAACATTGCAGCCTTGGAAAAATAGTGCTTCTTCTAATTCTTTGGCCAGTTTTGATGATTTAGGACTGCTCTATTTATTTATTTATTTATTTTACTTTCCCCATTTGTGCTGGAGAAGGTGAACTTTTTAAATATCTATTCTGAATTCAAATATCATTTTCATTGTTATGTTTCTGTTTTGTTGGCACTATTCATAATGACTTCTACCCTTCAGTGGAAGCAAAAGCTTATCATACCATAAAAGTGGAAAGGTCACAGAAAACTTCAGAGCTTTTGAAGAAAGCTGAGGAAAATCCATTCCCTGTTCTAGGCAGAGAGAGTGGCTGATTTCCAGACAGGTAAATGGGCAGGATAAGGCCACTTCATGTCCGCTGATGGCCAGTTGTATGGACCGCGAAGATAATGGACTAGCAGCACAAGAGACAGTGCCAATAATCTAATGCAATACAATCTATTTCAAGTGGTAGAGACCTGATACTCTACGACAATGTGAGGAAGACCAAACTGTCAGGCAAACTTTGAGATGATCATGTTCAGGATCTAAAACTCTTAAGACAAGTGTCAACACAGGAAGGGTGAAATAAAGGCATGAATGCCATACAAGTACTGATAAATCTCAGGAAGTCTGGAAACCAGGGCAGATGGATGGAATAAGATGGTGCTTTGTGTTAGCAAGAAGCAGAGGTTAGGGAAATGTTATGGGTCAGCAATAGAGTGGTTTTGTGCAAATCGCTGCTAAAGAAAGACAGCCTTGCTAGCCTGCTCTTTGCTCTTAGCTCCAGTCTACAGTTATCAGACACATAAACAATAATGGGAATTACGGGAGACTTCAACTTCCCAGCAAAAAACTGAAAGATGATTACCACTTATTCTCATACAGATATACTATGTGATGGATTTCTTCACAAAAGTGAAAAAATATAAGACCATTTTAGACTTGGCTCCTGTACGGGTTTAAATGTAGTAAGATTTGAATAAAGTCTGATCATGAGCTGACTTTTCTCATTTTACATTTCAAGACAGACAACACCAGGCTTAGAACGAAGGTTTTGAGACTTAGAAATGCAAACTTTGAAATCTAAGGAAATGAATAATTGAGTCTGACTAAGCATCTCTGGGACTGGAGTGCAGAGAAGGCAGAGTTAAAATTCAAAATTCAGATGGGAAAAAAGCAATGAGAAAAGGTACATTTCAGAGGTTAAAAACTGCAAAAATAAAGTACAAATGACCCAAAACCTCCTTCACATAGGAAATTAAACAATAATAGTAAATGATACTTAAGCCACAGAACCCAGGGGGAACAAAGAGAACAAATTAGGACAGTTGCATACTCGAGGCAAAAATAGATCAAAAGTTAATGATGTCTCAAATGCTGCAAATCTTATTTCCTGCATCTAACAGCAACAACAATGTGATATTAAGGGCAGTGACAGGATTCCCATTGCAAATGAGGGTAGGGCACTAGGCACAACATCATCTGAGGTGAAATGAAAATCTACAGTGATTCAAGTGAAAAATGACAAGCTGATATCTACCTAGCCTATTAACAGCATTGGCACACAGAACAACAAGTCAAGTAGGAAAAATACATCACAACTGTGCAAATCAGGGCTAGTCCCCAGAATGGGAGAGTAACAAATATACTTCTGTCCAGGAGAATGTAAAGAGTGATCCAGACAAGTGCAGGCCTGTTAGTTTGACATCAACGCTGGGCAAAGTTTTGTAGCAAGAAGAGATAAGACTAGGGAAGTAGCGGGTAATGTGGAATTTACAAGATCATTTATTAAAGCTAATTTGTTTCCAGAGAATTTAGTAGCTTGCCTTTGTAGGACCAGTGCTCCCCTACACAGGGGATGAACTACATCTATTTCACTTTCTGTGAGCTTCTGATACATTATCTATGGATATGGGCTTTGGGGCTGCAAGTGAATCAAGGGAGTTTGCAATTGTTCACACTGTTCGAAGAGGGAATTACCGGCAAAGGAGAGGTTACCTGTAGTGATTCTCAGAGACAGTTCTGAAACTGCAGCTGCTAAGGAGGCAAAGACTCATGGAGAAATGTAGGCTGGAAGGGAGCTCTGAAAACCCAACCTCCTATTCAGAGCAGAGATGACTTCAAATTTAGGTATGTTCAGTATGGACGTGGTGGCCGAAGACTAAAAATTACATATGAGCTTTGAGATTTCCAGGTGACATAAAGTTGGGAAGTACTACCGAGCCTGACAGAAGGATATCCCTTGTGATTGAAATGGTTCAGGTGAAGTGACATTTGATAATACAAAGTAGAGCCATGCTTAGAGATTCTCAACAAAGGGTGGTTTTTTTTGTTTTTCTTTTTTTTTTTTTTTTTGTCATGTTTGCTATATGGCAGTCAGGAGTTTAAAACAAACAATAAAACAACAAAACCCCATGTTCATGCACTGTTAACAGAAGAACTGAAAAAGTTAAGTGGTTATATGGTGTGTATGGCTATTCTTTTTTTTTTTTTTTCTCCAGTATAAATACACCTGACAGGGCAGCCCTGCCACACATTTAAGACATGAGGCAAAATTCTGCCACTTGTATTCACATTGAACTTAGGAGGAAGTGTTCAGAAGACAGAAGGAACAAGTTGCCTATTGTGTGGAAGGGAATTAAAGGACATCATTCTGCTCAGCCAGATGCCAGTTGAGAGAAAAATATGATGTCTCTGTGAAAATGCATTTCTTGAGTAAATATCAAGGACAATTAGGAAATGTGTAAATTGGGAGATACATCTGAAATGATGATTGCAGTTGGCTTATGAGGAACTTTGGACAGGAAATTGGTAGAAACTTCCCATTTTAAGAATAAAGTGCACCATAGATACGAAGTCAGCATTCACCTAAAGAGTAGAGGCCAACTCAAAGCCCCCACAACAAAGCAGTGGACAAACCAGAACACTAATATGTTGTGGTCTAGAGTCACACAGATATACATAAGTTTACTATACCTAAACATCTGAGGGGTTCCTTTGAGAGGCGGAGGGCTTGTGCCCCATTTCCATTTCCACTCTCAGTGTCCCCTGCCTCAGAGAAGGATCCCAGCTGCTTGGCTTCCCTGGCCTCTGATGCCAGGCTACCAGAGCAGGTATCCCAGCATCACAGCAAACAGGTGACAATTTGAGTGCCACAGCAGTCCTCATTGCGAGCTGGACGCTCAGGGCACTTGCGGCCACCCACCTTTGTGAGCTCCAAGGCTGACAGTGACTCTCTGCTGAGCTGCCACGGCTCTCGGGTGTCCCGGTGACAGAGCTTTCGGCGCTAAGCTGACTGCCAGGAGAAAAGGCTGCCGTGAAATGGCTGCTCCACAATGCCAGGAGCAAGGTCTGCTGGGCTGGGGGTTCGCAGGGGAGCTCGGCCTTGGGCCTGGCAACTGCGCCTGGAAGCCAGGGACGGCCTTGGTGTGCAGCTGGACACCTGGGCCTGAGAAAGCAAGGTCTCTTTCCAGACACTTGGCACCATCGTCACCCAGTGGCTGTCTCAGGGGGACGAGAGAAATGCACAGCATCTCTTGCTGCCCTGCAGTGCTGCTGTCCTACGCCCTTGGGGGTCTCCGGGATAGAAAAAGGGACGGATTTTGACCCAAAACCCAGCTCCTTTCTATCAAAAGCATCACGTCCTCCCGTCTTTCTTGTATTTGGCTATGACTTTAGGAATCCCTGCAATCCCTGCAGCTGTGTCCCCTGCCAGCTTCTTGTGTGCCCCAAGCATCCTCGCTTGCAGGGCAGTAGAAGATGCAGAAAAGGCCTTGCCTTAGTGGAAGCACTGCCCTGCAGGAGCTCCAACATCCCTCTCAGCAGCACGCTGTAGCCCCCAAATGCCCCCGAAAGGGCACATTTCAGCTACTGGGAAGGAAATGAGCTCGCTCAAGGTGAGCTACCCGCTCAAGGCCCAGGTGTCTGTGAGGCAGTGTTGGCAAGGAGTCCTGTTGTGTGAGTCCGTTCTTTGTGGGTGCTCCGTCCCCACAAGGCTTGCTTTTCAAGGCCCAGGAGAGTCTTGTGGGCACTGGCATGGGGTCCCAGGCTGAGCCAGCTGCTGGCTGGCAATCAGGGAGGCTCGCTCGGTGTCTTGGCTTGGGTTTGCGTGGCCAGGCTGTGGGAGCGGGGGGCTGCAGGGGTGTCCTCTGTGAGGAGAATGCAGCAGCTGCCCCATGGGAGCTCAGGGCCGCTGCCAGGAGGCTCCTTCCAGGAGGGACCCACCCGCTGCTGCCCAGAACACAGAGCAAAAGGATGATGTTTGCGCCTGGGGGAGAGCCCATCTAAGAAAGGGAACGAAAGCTGCTGCCCAGCAGCGTCTGGCTCAGGGAGGAGTGAGAAAGCTCTGTGCAGCCCCCAGGGTCTGTGCAGCAGGAGGCAGGAGGTGCTCCAGGCTCACAGCAGCAGTTCCCCTGCGGCCTGTGCAGGGAGAGGCCCCTGGTGGAGCAGGCTGTGCCCCTGGTGGAGCAGGCTGTCCCCCTGCAGCCCATGGGTCCCCCGTGGAGCAGATCTCCACGCTGCAGCCCCCCTGCGGGTGGAGGAGCCCCCGGTGGAGCAGGTGGCTGTGGCCTGGAGGAGGCCGCGGCCTGTGGAGAGCCCCCGCAGGAGCAGGCCCCGGGCTGGACTGGAACAGGCTGTGCTGAGCCTGCTTTGCCCGTGACGCTCCTTGTGGAGTGATCTCCGTGTCCTTCTGGCAGCCCTTGAGCCCTTGCCAGCCTCTTTTCTCCCCTTGGCGTTGGAGGAGGGGCAGGGAGAGAGCGCTTGTGCTGGAGCTCAGCTGCCCAGCTGAGGAAAACCACCACGGCTCTGTCTTGCCGCTGCTGCAGCACGCTGGTAGCAGCCAGCACCGTCTGTTCTTCGAGCCTCAGCAAGCCCACAGCATCTTCCCAGAAGGGATCCCTTTCCTTCACGCCTGACAGGCGCCGCCTCCAGAGGCTGAGGGCTTGTGCCCTGTTTGCAAGCTCTTTCTCAGTGCCCCCTTCCCCAAAGAAGGATCCCAGCTGCTTGGCTTCCCTGCCCTCTGCTGCCAGGCTCCCGCAGCTGCTATCCCAGCAGCGCAGCAGCCAGCTGACAATGTGCTCGCCTGGAGGACAGCTGCAATCTTGTCCCATGGCTCGCAGCTCGCCCAGGGATGGGGATCACCTGCTTCCTGCTGCTTTTCTATCTAATCTCCTTTCCAACAGCCTCCTGTGCCCTGGGATGGCCCTACCTTGGGGTAGGCTGCCTCGCCTTCCTCTTGCTCCTTCCTCTTCTTGAGAGGACTTTCTGCCCTTCTGAAACGAGATGACTTCTGCATGCATTCCTTCCCCTTGTGTGTATTGGTGCCTGAGACAGCAACGGGGTCGTCCCTGGAGCCAGCTGTAGGGCCTGTGCCAGGCTTGGAGGGGCTGCAGGGAACATGCCAGGGGCTGGAGGGGCTGCAGGGAACATGCCAGGGGCTCGAGGGGCTGCAGGGTGTGTGACAAGGCTTTGAGGGGCCTCAGGTCCTGCCGCAGTGGTTGAAGTCGATGCAGGGAACATCAGAGTTGTTGGAGGGGCTGCAGGTAAAATGCCAGGGCTTGCAGCAGCTGCAGGCTGCGTCACAGCTTTGCATCAGGTCAAGACGCATTTTCCTAGAACCATACATTTCCTCCTGAAGGGGCTGAAGAGCATGGAATGGTCTTCAAAATGCACAGAGCAGACCCCAGCAAATGTAGAGCTGCTGCTAGCAAGTAGGTAACTTTATTGTTCCTGTTGTTAATTTTGTTTCACAACAACAGATGCAAAGATGTATCTTGAATGAGGGCAAAGGTGACCTTGGATCTGAAGCACACAGGCGTTCGCTAGTGTCCCCCCATCCAGAGTGAATCCAGAATGACTCAGAAGGAAAAATAAAGTCCAAACCAGTGCGTTGTGATAAAGAGAGTTTAATAGGGTAGAAAAGGAATAAAACCCAACAAAATAATAAATAATGATACTTACAGTTTATAAGATATTAATATATAAAAATATTTAATACTATTAAATACTTATAATTTTATAATAATAAAACAATGCCATACTGTACAACACAGTCAATAAAGTGGATTTAATTAAATAAATAAGAAAACCAATAAATTAAATGAAAATTAAAAAATTTAAATTTAATACAAATAAAACCCATTTTTCCCATTCCAATGAATTGCTATCCCCATCATCACTTCCCATCCCACTGATCATTTGCTATCCCAAAGACCTCCCAGTTCTTATCCCCTCGGCATGCCAGTGCAAGAAGAAGTGCTCTGCAGGCAGAGGCCTTGCTGAGTGACCACCTAAGGAGAGGAATTTAATCCAGAAGGCAGGAAAGAAGAGCAATGCCCCGAAAGAAGAAGCAAGTCTTGTCTCTCAGCCCTTTGGTGTCCCAAGCAGCAGTTGCCATGGCCAAGCTTTCCCAGCCCAGCTGCTGCCGGCATCTCCCCAGCTTGCCATTGCCACCTTCCTGGGTGAGGCGCGCGCGCATTTGCCATTGGCGCTGTTGCCATCCCTGAGAGTGGCAAGCCCATCCCCTAGCTCCAGCACGAGAGAGGGGAGAGGGCAAGCGAGAGGGGCAAGGGCTGAGGAGCGTGGCTGAAGCTGGAGCAGGTGCCTGCAGAGGTCTCTGTGCCTGCCTGGGTGCTGGGGGGGCCGTCGAGGAGAAGCCCGAGGTCGGTCACGGGTAGCTGGAGCCTGGCACTGTCGGCGGGGCGCTGGGCATGCTGCTGGGGCTGCTGGAGGTGGGCTGCGGCTGCACACAGGCCAGCTGGCACGCTGGCCCCAGCGCCTTGGCCCTGGCCCCCAGCGGCTGCAAAGTCTCGCTGGGGGTCTTTGTCCCCGGCTGCTGGCGCTGCAGTGTCCTGGCCCTGCTGGCCTGGGGACAGAGCCTGTCCTGGGGCCGCACGGCACGGGGCTCCCCACTCGGAGTCTCCGGCAGCAGCCGCGCTCTGCGGGGAGGTGGCGCCGCTGCTCCTTGCCCCCCTGCAGCCCCCGGGCTTCGCGCTCTCTTGCTGGGTGCCGTGGTGCTGTTGATCGCCAGCTGCTGCCCGCTGCTGCTTGCTTCCCTGCTGCTGCCAGCCACCGTGCTGCTGCCAGCCGTCTTCCCCTGGCACGGTCTCTTGCGGCCTTGGCCAGCCTGGCCCAGCAGCGTCTTCCTCTCCTTGCCGGGGGGGTTCTCTGTCGTCGGCCTCCTGTGCTGGCAGCTCTGCACTGTCCCGGGGCTGCTGCTGGGTGCAGGGCGCTTGGCCCCCCGCTTGGTGCCGGTGGACGCAGGGGCAGGCGGGGGGCTCTTGAGGGGACCCAGGGGGCGTTTGGGCAGGGGTCTCCTATGGTCACTGTGGCCCTTGGGGTTGGGGCGTTTCTTGGGGGAACTCGGGGGGGATTTGGGCTGGGGTCTACGAAGGGCACTGCGGCCCTTGGGGTTGGGGCGTTTCTTGGGGGAACTCGGGGGGGATTTGGGCTGGGGTCTACTAAGGGCACTGGGGACCTTGGGGTTGGGGCGGGTCTTGAGGGAACGCTGGGGGGGTTGGGGCAGGGGTCTACTAAGGGCACTGAGGAGCTGGGTGTCAGGGAGGCTCCTGGGGGGACTCAGGGGTGGACTGGGTAGGGGGCTCCTAAGTGCACTGGGCAGGGGACTGGCTGCAGGGCTGAGCGGGGGGCTCACTGCTGGCACGACGGGGGACTGCAGCGACAGTCCACCCTCAAGCTTCTTGGGGCGCAGCCCAGGGGTTGAGGGGACCTCACCGAGGGCTCCTGTGGCTTCCAGTCCCTGCGTGCTCGGCTCCTCGATGTCCTCGCAGAGGTCGGGCAGCTGCGAGAGGAAGCGGCTGAGGGCAGGACTGCTGGGCAAATCGGGGAAGGCGTCCTGGGGCTCCACGGCATCGAGCCAGCTGAGCAGCTCCTCCATGCCGGGGATGGGGATGTCCAGGTCGGCCAGGAGCTCGTCCTGTATGTGCTGCAGCTGCTGGCTGTCCCCTGCCAGCTCTGGAAAGGCCTCGGCAAAGGCATCAGGGCCCAGCTCGGGCAGCTGCGGGGGCTCCTCAGGCACCTGCAGGGCTGTCGCCGCTGAGGACAAAGCAAGAAAATCCCCCAAGACGAGCGATGTCAGCTTCCCCATGGCCCCTGGGTGTGGGGCGCCCAGCGGCCGGCTGTGCCAGCCCCAAACTCACCGTCAGGCGTCGCCGTCTGGGTGCTGGCGGTCCTTGGAGCCTGGGCAGGCTTGGGGGCAGTGGGGCCGGGCAGCGGGGGCCCCTGGTCCTCGCTGAGCCCCACGGCATGCAAGCAGGGCTCCGGCAGCTGCCCCCGGCTGCTGCTCAGGGTGCGGGGCGTGGGGAGCGCCTGCCCCCGCAGCGGAGGCCCTGGGACGAGGGGTGGCGGGGGGTTGCGCTGGGCGGGGGCCTGCAACAGGCAGGTGCCTGCGGGGTGCAGGAGCTCCCCATGGAGCACGGCCCTGGGCCCCAGCCCCAGCGCATGGTGGGGTACCAGTGTCCCCGTCACCATGGGCTGTCCCCACTGATGGACGGGGGCACAGGGAGGAGCGGTGTGGGGGAGCTGCCCCCCGGCGGGGAGCTGCACCAGCTGCAGCTGGTGCCCCATGGTTGGGAGCTGCACCAGCTGCAGGTTTTGCTCCACAGCGGGGAGCTGCACCAGCTGCAGGTTTTGCCCCACAGCGGGGAGCTGCACCAGCTGCAGCTGGTGCCCCACGGCGGGGAGCTGCCCCACAGCAGGGAGCTGCCCCCCGGCGGGGAGCTGCCCAAGCTGCAGGTGGTGCCCCTGGGCTGGGAGGTGCCCCCCAGGTGGCAGCTGCACCCCGGCGGGGAGCTGCAGCACCTGCCCCTGGACCCCCGGCACCATGTGCCAGACGGTGGCCTGGGGCAGCGCGGAGGGGAGGGTGGGTACCTGCGGGGGCTGCAAGGGCAGCGCCGTCGCTCCGGGGAGGGAGGGCAGCAGCCAGGCAGCCACCGTTGGCGGCACGGCTGGGACGACGAAGGGGGAGTTTTGCGTCTGCGCAAGCCGCGGAAGCCGTCTGGGGAAACCCTCTGTGGGAAAAAGGGCGCTGGGCTGAGCTCTGGGGCGCTGGGCTCGCCAGCAGGGCCGCAGCCCCGGGAGGAGCGGGAGCCGGCTGCTGGACCTGCCATGGTGGCTGGAGAGTGGGGCGGTTGCTTGGGGAACCCGGGCAACAGGGGTTCCGTCCCAACGGCTCACCAGCCCCTCGCCGACATCTTGGGGAGGACTGCAGGCTTTGGACCCAAGCAGGCTGCCCAGCGCAAGACTTGGCCATGTTCATTAGAACATTACTAGCCTCTAAGCCTCATGGCATCACCTTCCATCTTGACTGCTAAACCTCCTTGCTCCCTACTATCTTCTTTGCCAAGATACAGCTGTCCACATTTACTTTTCCTACTTGGCTGGACTGAATTTAAGAAGGGAGCTTGCAACTCTTCCTCTTGTTTGCCACTTCATCATCAAACCAAATGAAAATAGAGCTTAGGGAAATGGTTTAGTGGGGACTATTAGCGTTAGGTCAGAGGTTGGACTCGATGACCTTGAGGTCTCTTCCAACCTAGAAAATTCTGTGATTCTGTGATTCTGTGAAAACCATTTGCCTTTAACCTCTTTATTTCAGGCCTTCTTTCCTAGTGGCCATTCAAAACTGGGAAAAAAATAGTCTACCAAGTGGGGTTTTTTTTTGATTTGATAATAAATCTGCAGACTGTTAAGTCATCAAGCACTTCAAGACTGTTTGAAATAATCTCGAGATTAATATAAAAGGAATTCCTCACACACGCTGCGGCCGCTTACCTTTAGTATAGTCGTTGGATGCGATGGAGCAGTATTTCTTGCTTTCGCCTGCACTGGAAGTCTTCCCTTCCTTGTAAGGTTGTTTACTGCTCTCACTTCTGCATTACTCACATGAAGAGCCATCTGGAGGATGGGATTCTTCCTTCTTCTCCCGCGTTATCTTCTGGAAACGAGGATCCAAGTGTTCCAAGGAGCCTTTTGCTTTCCTGGTGTTTCTCCTTTTTCTTCTTTTTCTTCTCCTTTTTCTTCTTTTTCTTACGCTTGCGATTGGCATTGTCAAAGTGGAGCGCACAGAAACACAAATCATGAAGTCTGAAAGAAACATGCAAGTTAAAAAGGGAAAAAAAGATGTGGCACTTGTTGCCTATATGAAACTTGATTTATTTTACCACAGGTGATGATTTGCAGCATGTCAGCTATTTTGTGGTGCTTTGTGCACACGCAACTTACTTTAGATGCAGCAAACTTAAGCCGTCAGATTGAAGGACCATAGGTCCTGGTTTGTACACAGATCATTAACAACGGCTAGCTCTGGAATATGTGCAAGCAGAAAAAATCTTTTAACCTAATCTGGAATGGTGTACGGATGTGATTCGAACTATGTGGTCCAAAGCTAGTGCTCTGACACAATTCAGCAAGAGCTTTCCTGTCTTCACTGATCAACCTAACAACATGATCCCCAGCCAGCTGGTGCTATCTAAAGAACTTAGAAACTACCAGGAAAAAAAAAAAAAAGGAAGACATGAGAAGCACCCAGAAAAGAATTAGGATAAAAAATGCGGAGGATGCTGGAATCCTTGCTTACTTGGAATCCTTCTCTCCATCTTTATCCTTAGACTTCTGTTTCTTCCAGAACTTGTGATATTTTTGCATTTTTTTCACCACCTGCAAGCTCCTTTTCTATCTTTCTGTCTTTCCTTTCTATTTCACTTTCACTACCTTCTGCACGGGTATATTTTCTTTTTCTGTTTCCTTCTGGTTCATTTTTCTGGCGACAGTTCTCCAAATGAGCTGACACAGGTGGAAGCGCATGTCTTTCACGAGAATGTCTTCTGGAATGTTGCTGAGGTACCGAGCAACAATGCAAGTCTGCTCGGGGTGTGCTAAAGCGACGTACATCTTCCTCTCTCAAGAGGGAACCGTGAGGCCATCCGCTTTTGTAATGATAATGCTTATGTGACCTGCTGTAGTAAGTTGCAGTCGATCTGTCAAAGGCTGAATCGCCGTGAGAGAACTTTCTCTCTCTACTGTCTCCTGTCGCATGAGGTGAATAGTAATCCTTGTAATAGCCACATCTTTCCCATCTCCGTGCTTCGTCTCGATAGTATCTTTCTCTGCTCCAACTTCTTTCCCCTTTGGATCGGTAGTATCTATTGCTACCTTGTTCTGATCTTCCTCCGCTGCCAGATCTGTACTTTGAATATTTGACTGCTCTTCTGCCATTCTCAGGGCTGTTTCTTTCACGAGGGAAAGATCTGTACCTGCTTCCCTCCCAGTACTCCTTCTTGTGACTCTTTTGCTCAACAAATTCCACGCTCTGAGAACACCTCCTCTTGCTGGAAGGACCTGCTTTTTGACTCTCCTTCTCTTCACTAGGAGCATGTTCCCTCTTGCTTCGGTAATGCTCTTTGTCAGTGGTTTTAGTCTTGTCCTTTGTATCTTGGCGTCTATCTGCAATAGCTAAGGAAGAAAGATTGTTAGAGCTACATTCAGTGTCAGACTTGAGAGAGGAAGTTTGCCGCAATTTCTCACCAGGCTCACAAGACTCTTTGCCGGACAAAACATTTTCTTTTGAAATGAGGTCACGTTCTTTTGATCTTCTTGCTTTCTCCTTGTCTCCACGGTCATCACATTGGTACTGGGCGAGGTATTCATCATTCCCAGGAGATTTCGGAGGTTCCGCAACACTGCATAAAATAAAAACCCATTTCTCACTTCTGCTGAAGGACGTGAATATTAAGAGTAAAACCTTCCAACGTCGAAAAAACAAACAAAAACCTCCGGACTACAGGAACCCTCGCAAAGATATGCCATTTAGAAACCTCTCCTGTGATTAGGACACCTTCTTCAGCTCCCAGAGAAAGTGCTTTTTCCCCTCTTGCTTCTGAAGCCATTGCACTAAAAAAGCAAACGCATCTGTCTCCTTCCACCTGCTGCTCTGAGAAAAAAGGCATAGGGGCGAGCGGGGAACAGCCAGTGTTTCTCCAGACAGTGGAGAAAAATGGAAAAACATTCTATAAAGGAACACAAGTTCTCCTTGAGGCACCAACCTGCATCAGAGTGATATGCTCAGTGCTGTTCATTAGTTCTGTTCGTGACACTGGACACACAGTATGGAATTGTACTAATTTAAATCCTTCCATTAAATACTATTAGTAGACAGATAAAACTGTAACGAACTTCCATAAAGTCTTGTCTTAATCAGACTGTGCTCATTTTACCTCATTTCCTCTGACAAGCTGTTCAGCTGGCTGGCTGTGAAGGACTCCATGATGACTTCTCGATTGACTGAAGGCATAGCTCCAGGCATCTGCAATTAAAACGCACAAGTCAGCAGACAAAAAAATACTATTTGTAGTAGTACTGAGGACTAGTCTTGTCAGAATGTCTCCATTAAATGGTAAGCAAGACCGCTGTGAGTTGTATGCATTATCTACACTTCAAAGATAACCCCAACTCACCCCCCAAAATCTACTTTATGAAACTTAGGAATTTTTATCTCAGCTGAGCTTAAGTTGACAAGTTCTAATGTAAGCTCAGGTCTGCAAATTCTAAGGGGATAATACCACAAAGTCTTACGATCACATGTGTGCTGTGTTTTCTCAGTATTTCACCTGAATTAGGAACACAATAAACACTCCCGAATACATCGTAGGTGAGAAATTCTCGATGGAGCAAATCTATGTTTCAAGCGATCCATTTGTTTTAGAAAAGAACATCTCAGAAGGTTTAACAGGTTCAACTCGGCAAGTGGAATCATCAAGTTTCAGTCCGTTTTCTTTAGATTCATTAACTAACCTAATAGCACCATTTAGTGAATCTGTTTTTGGCAGCTCATGCTGGGATCTTCCTTTGTCAGCATTCTGACAGGAAGAATTGGAATGCTGCAATGTACGGACTACCTTTCCAACCAAAATTCCATTAGAGGACATTGCATTGCATTTCAAATTCCTTTGAAATAAGCCCTTTGACTCCTCCTCAGATTTTCCTGAAGATTCTGCACCATAAGGGACTGTGTTATCAGAGCTGAGTTTAGGACTTTCATTCACTGTTGGCTCCACAAAAATTTCATCAGAAACTTTTTTGTTTGTTTGCATTTGCTTCATTTGCATTACCAAATTTGTAATTGTGGATGAAGAAACAGCCTGGTAGAGATCTTCATCCTCCACAGCACTGCTAAGACAGTCAGGCTGTGACACAGTCTGACGAGCAGGCAATTTATTGTGAATACTGATGGTGATCTTCTGTTTTCTTGACGTATCAGTCATTGAAGGCCTGGTAATTGCCTGGTTTTGAACACAGGCCATTGGTGGTGCTGAAGATGGCCTTTTTAGGGTGACACCAGTGGTCTTTGCGTCCTCTTTTATGGATCCATTTCCATTTAAACGGCTTGAATTCTGTATTTAAAAAGAAGAAATTGCAAGATGGATTAACGCAAACACTGCATGTAACATTTTGAAACACAAAACTCTCCTACTGAGTGTTTCTACAAATGGTCTTAACACCTAAAAAGAAAAACACACTGCCCTTTAAGGATAAATGCAAGTCCAATAAGCGTATTCAATTCCTGCTTTTGGTTTACTGCAGATTGGTATCAAATTAACATCATCTTTGAAAACCAGCCAAGCAACTTAACATTACCTGCTGCTATTCCCAAATATATTTATTTTCCCCTTTAAACATACCCTGAAAAGCCTGAAGTAATTGTTCTGGTGCTCAGGAATAAGACATTTAGTTTTCCCTGTCTTAGCTAAAGTGACGAGGATAGGAAAAACAAGTCCTCTTTTAAATGATTTGAGGATTAGTACACTCTGCTTAAATTGTCAAAGAGCGTAGCTCTCTGTGCTTTAGAAAGCTGTCTTGGAGGTATAAAGTAATGGAGTCACATGGCTGCACAATTTAGCAGTAACCACTGTTTGAATGACTCTGGCTGTAGCATGAGGGCTGTGAAGAAAGCTGCAGCGTGGGAAGGAAAACAAAACTAAGATGCCGAAAACCAAACAAAAAACCCCACACCAAACCCCAAACCCACTAGCAGTTTGGTGCCGTTATCTGCCCTCCCGCTTCCCTGAATTACCTTAATCATATGAGGAAGAAGTCGTGGTCCCATAAATCCAGCCTGCTTACTATTAGCCCCCTGCTGACCAGGAGGGAATGAACAGGGATAAGATGGTGCTGGCAAGTAAAACGCACGTTCTCCAAGTGTCAAATCATAGCGCCTTCAGAAAAGAGCAGTGATCGTAGTTTAGTTTTTCTTTCAGCCTACTCTTGGATTAAATCCCATCCTATCATTTTAGAGGAACAGCTCATACGATATGGAAGCCTTCTCTACAGAAGGCTTCGCCAAGACTACAGACTGAAAAGTAGAGAACAGTCTTCCTACTAAGACTATCACTTGCAGAGCAATAATTCATTCTTACACCACAGATGACCTTCATTTCTCTCCTTCTCTAAAGTAGCCAGCTACAGATAACACATAGATAGCAATTTACACAAGTGCTGCAGTTTAAGGCCAAGCAACAAAAGATAATAAACGACACAGAGAATTTCAGGTTAGACAGAACTGAATTAGACAAATAATAATCTTCTCCTGGGATAGCAAGAAAAACACTTGCAAAACAGAAAAATATCAATAACAGGAAAGTAAATCTCTTCTGAACACATTTTAAGATTTGTTATTACCTGATATAAAAAAGTATGTAAGCTTGCTGACCAAGAACTCTTTTAATGTCAGTACGCACTACTTTAGCATCATTCATCTGATACCAAAGTCCATTACCAGCCTGCAAATAAAGACAACGATTTCTTTAGGTGAATTGCACGTTTTCCAATTGAAATCACGGATAGGAACAAAATACACACATGTCAAATAAAAATATAATGAAATCTTTTTCCCTAGAAACAGTAGCTGCTAGTCATGCTTTAATTGGTTTGCCAGCACAACCTTTACCCTGTTAGAAATGCTGTTGACTTCTACCTTTACATAGCATATATAGTGTCCTGAGTGACAGCTGACACCGTGATGTACCAGCACCGCGTATAAGGCATAGAGCAGTGGTTCTCCCATTGACTGCGACATGTAGGCTCTCAGGTCCAAATACTCCGGATATTTCACCTCCTAAAGAGACACCAAGAAGATAGAAAAATTATCCCAGAGTACTTCGTGGACTAGCCAGAGAAAAACACTTCCAAAAAACACAGACTAGAATTTATATTTCTAGAATATATTTCTTGATTCACTACAAATAAGTCTTCCCATAAACAACGTTTAAGACTAGAAGTTGCAGAGAACTGTTTCCTGATGAATCAGCCTTCTCAGAGGAAAGCATATGCTTCTTGTCAAGCGGGAACTTTATTGATATTAAGAGAAAGAATAAGCCATAGTCGTTAGTCTACAATTATTGTCTGAAAATATTAACAACTTTCAGCTTTGGGGGATGTCCCATTACACAATGATATAGTTGCATTACAGTGGTAAATATACCTTGTTGATCTTTCCACCTGTGAAATCTGCAAATCTTTTCAATGATATTGTGAGAACCTTGGAAGAACGGTGTATGGTAAATCTCTTGGATGCAGGAACCATCTTTTTACACCTTAAAAACAAGCAGAGAGAAGTGTTTGAAGGCATCTTCTTTTTTCGCCCCCAAAACAAACTCCTTTTAATGTCTCACGCATGTCTATGCTATTTGAATGATATTTACTTGCATAACAGGTTGGTCTTTTTTCTTTTCATAAACCCATGCACTGCGTGTCAGGTTTGTTAATACAGAGAAGAAGGTAAATTTTCCCAACAACTCAGAGCATAGCAGGAACAGGAACCTCTCACAAAAGGGTATGACCAGGTTGGATGGCAAGGTACCATTTCTTGGTCTACAAAAGTGGCTATTTGAACTCCAATCCTGGATACATTCTTTCAGCTTTTAAGGGAAATACAAATACTGAAAGCGGAACGAGAGAGCCTTGGTCCCCAGGGCTAGAAATTGCAAATAATCTCCAACATAGGTCCACTATCAACATCAAAAATACAACAGAAGCACATGGTCATTCTACAGGAGGGAGACATTTAGCAGTAGGAAGTCTTCATGTACTGAGCTTGTCTGGAAAGACACTGAAACCATCTGCCATCCTTTGAAACAAAATAGTTCAGTTTGACACATTGCCCGCTCCAAGGTAGGACCTACGGTGTAAGCAGTGAAAATTAGCCACTAGCCCAGAGAACAACGGAAACTGGGCAGTTTACATCAAGAAAAGTACTGTCGAGAGCTAATAAATAGAAAGAACAAAAGTAGCTCTTTTTGAATTCTGATGGCAAAATACAAGCCAGAGAATTGCAAACCCATAGGGAATGCCTATGAACAAGACTTCCCCCCTCCAAAGAAACAAAAATCCAAGTCTTTTATAAACTTCCACAAAACTTGTAAGTAGATCCAAAGTTTAGAGGTAGTCCAACAGAGTCACGCAACATAGAAAACTGACATCTAGGATTAAGACCTAATTCGTCAAAATCTTACTCGCTACATTTATAGCAATTCTCTCCATCCAGCTCTTCAGGTTTCACAAAGAGTTCCAGAGCTCTGCTAACAGACGAAACCGCCTAGAGCAGCGAGAAAGAAGAGCGCAAAGTCACCGTAATTCAAAATTCCAGAGACATACTAGTAGTTTATAAGAGAATCTTACTAACATACTCAAGCGATCTACTAGGAGCACTGTGAAGAAGGAGGCAGAAAGAGCATGCTCAGCATTGACCTCACCTGGAAGGCATTTGACTTTGGAACAAATACTTTTCCAGTTGCCTAGACAGCATCTACAGTGTGCTTTGTCATCAATACTGGGGACAAATTCATCAGTCTAACAATTAGATGTATATTGAGGTAGAACAACAAAGAAGTATGACAGCATTATAATTTTTGCAGAAAGAGAATTCTTTCCCCTTAATCCCAATGCAAATGTGGAGACTATTTACATGGGTTCCACGGAAGGACAAAGTCCAATCCACTTCCTTAGCACCACAAAGCTCTTACGTTTTAACATTATATGTGGTTTGGTTTTTTAAGTTAAACAAGTTTAATTTAGAAAGTTATGCATGTACTTAAACATCATGAATTATATTTAGAAAACACCTTACCTTTATATCCAAAGTGATATCAAGAAATGCCTCATACGTATCCGAAACTGCTTTGCAATTCAAGCACTTCACTGGAAACAAAATATAAATGCTTAACATTATGTGAAGGAGACTAACTGTCCAAATTCAAGTTGTTGACAGATACTACTTTAGACAAACTACAGACTGCTTTACTACCGACAAAAGACACAGATCAGTTCTAAGGACAGGAGTATTTTTTCAAGTACCTCTCGATCTTAGAAATCCTCCAAATATTTGATGAATGATGGTGGTAGCTTGAGAAGATCCGTCCAATCTGGAAATAAATTATAATCAGACCTCAGAAGATTTAAGGCACAGAGTTAACTCTTCAAAGAGTTTGATGAAAACCAAGGATGATGTAGACTTTTGTTGCTGATAGTAAATAAGGCACTAAAAGGTGCTAGAGATCATTTCTGAGAGTAAATAAAGGACTAGAAGGTGCTAGAGAATGTATGAAAGTGAACTTGTTTATGCTTACTCGGTGCTTCCGTTCAAGCACGCTTCCTGCATAGCATCAACAGTATAGCGCAAGAACTCGTGTGCGTCTTCTTGACTGCCAAAACGGAAATGTTGTCCTATTCCTAAATAAGAAGATGATAGTATTGACCTCATTTAAAAATGAAATCATTCTTGTATTTCTAAAATCTCTCTTCATTGGAGTGTTAAAACCACTTAGACACATCAAATAATTATTTGAAGATTACAAGCTATCGAAAAGAAACACATCTGAAGCCACTTACGACTGAGATTACTGATAACATGCGTAGGCTCGATGGCATCAACAGTGCAACGCAGGGCCTGGTTAATGTGAGTCTCCATCGTGCACATCATGCAAAAATCTTGTTCACGACCTGAAGAGTGAAAGAACAAAGCATCCCAGTCCAGCGAAATATCCATACCTACAAACATCTAAGTACAATTTAAACTATAGATACAATATCCACTCTCCTTGCTACATTCTATTCTCCCAAGATGCCAATGTCCCAACAGTCTTGTAACATTTCATTTCACACAACTTTACAGAATAAAAATATCCACTAAGCCCGTATTCAAATGCATTTTGTGAAGAGAAATCTAAAAGACTACTGCAAAGTCGCAGTTGTAAAGGCTGACAGGAATGTGAACTCCACAGGCTGCAAAATGTATTACTCTCTAAAATTACTACCAAATGCATTACTGTCCAATGCACTTCATTATTCCCATGAAGCAATAAATGATCCTTTAATAAACAAACAAACAAACAAACAAACAAATAACTAACTAAATAAACCATGGTGCATTAATTGCACTCCATATGCTATTCGGAGCCCACTGCTGATACAGTGCTCAAAGCCAGCTGCTACAGGTAAAATCAGGCAAATAAGCTTATCTCACAGAATCACTGCTGTTCTTTCACCTTCAGAGCTATCCAACAGATTCAAAATACTGGTAGAAAGTACTCACATGACTGGCTGTGCTCAAGAGAAAGCATGTAATTGGCAAGTGGGGGTGTGTAGGTCAAACACTGCAGAGTAGCATTAAGAAAACATGTGTTGCCAAGATTGTACAGGCCAACTCCAACACTTTGTGTTTCTCGCCAATCCATACAAATCTTCTCAGGTGGAAAAAGAATGCTCTGTGGCGGAGCAATTCCATCATTAACGACTGCAAGAAAGTTAAATTTAAAAAGAGATCTTGTTTGTTTGTTTCGAAGAAAGGTATTTAAAAAAATACTATTCTGCAGGAGCACCTAGAGGAGCTACCTACAATCCAAACCAGAAAAACTTATTGCAGACAGCTTTAATACCACCAAATTCAAATTGGCTGGTCAACACAATGTTTTGGGGAAAAAAAAACAAAAAACAAACAACTTTAGTCAACCATTTTAATTCTTCTAAGGCAAGGCTAACTGCCATTCTGTTTGTAGCACCTAACGCCAAGTTCCTCTCCATCTATAATCTTTAACCTGATTAACTCAACTACTGTTTTTTTCCTTATTATAACTTAAACCACAAACTTAGACTTGAAATTATACAGTAAAAACGTAAAAACTAGGAACTAGGAATGACGGTACCCCTACAGATACCAGATCTTTTCCTGAGCAATGTTATCCTTCAAAAAACCTGTGAAAAATGGAAGCTGTGAATAGCAACAATCAAACACTTTTCTTTGCAAAACAGAAAAGACATGGAGGAATCTGTGCATTACAAAAAGCTCCCCATATTTCTCTGTTGACTGTAAATATATCAAAATTAATTTCTGTAACATCAGTCACTTCAGTTGCCTTAGGGGATTCGCTTTTGAAGTCTTTGTTCACAGTAGTCCCCTTCTCTATCAGTGCAACAAGTAAGAACTGCATTTTCTACTTTTGCTTTGAAGACAATAGAGGCAGGATAGAACGCACACTTACTTAGATCTCTTGGGGCAAAAGCCTTAGATTTTTCAGATGATCTACAGTAAATAGCACCTCCACGTCCTTGGGCCACAGAGACTTGGCTTGAATCTTCTGCAGGCACTATCCGGCCCCAGTTGGCGGTGCGTGACATCAGTATTTTAGTACTTGGTTTCTTGGATTTGCCAGACCGCCTTGAAGAGGGCTTTTTAGGCTTTGAAGATTTGGGCTTCTTAGCTACGGTCATTGTTCACATCTGCGACAGAGACAGAAGTTCTGGCTGACGTAAGAATATCAAGAAGCACTCCAAGAAGAAAAGAGTAACAGAAGTCCTGTCACTTAATCTCAAAGAAACAGCCTTAAGAACTAAATCGCTGGTATGAATGATTTAAAAAGAATCCCCAAACTAAACACACAAAGTGAAAATTTCCATCTAAACTCTATCAGTATTACTTTTTGCTTCTGCAGAACTAGTGGCTGATGCCATTTCTTTCCCTTCCGTAGGATTTTAATCCATTACAACTCTGGAGTCTTTTTAATATAAAAATGTAGAAGACATTCTCTGAGGGGAATCAGTTATTTATTGATTTCCGGAGTTGCGCAATTATCTGTTAATTAGTACCTATGATCTAATAGATAATTGTTGCAATTATCTATTGCTGGCATTAGTAACGGAACACTATTACTTCACTGCCTGCGTTTTTCTGTTTCGTCTGCACAAAGGTACCCAGAACTCACTGCTACTTTTCTTCTGTCTTTCCAGGGCTCGCCCTCTACCTCACTGTCTACTGCACCAGTCATGAGGGGTTTGTTGTGATTCTATAATGAGCCTAGCTTTTAAATACACCTTTCATGGGCGTCACTTGGTGACGGCAAGTTAATTTGTGAGGGCTCCTCAGTCTACATCATGCGGTCGCTTTTTCCAGGTGAAAAAGCGGAGCTGTAAGTGGCAGTACACTAAAGCCCTGGCATGCTGAGATCCAAGAGGAGAGATGTTTGGCCCTCCTTTTCACTCCTGGGAACCATATACCTCAAAACCCACAGAGGATGGGCTATATCTCAGAGAAATCTTGGGAAAGGAGAGCATGAAGAGCATGTTTGCAAATTCATTTCTCCCTGGGCTTCTTCTGCTTCTCCAAGAAAGACGAGTTTGAATATAACTTTGGCAGCAGTACTTCTGGTGTTTTACTCCTACCACATTTAAAACTCCTACGAAAAACTGAAAAGTTAGACTAAAAAGCAGCTCTTTCCGTTCTCCTTTCTAAAGTTGCACGCTTTCCTCATGCAAAACAACAGGGGAATGTAAGCTAGAAACGGAAATGCTGAATGTAAAACAAAACAAAACAAACCTCAGCCCTCCAGGACAAAAGCCAATAACTGCTACAAAGTCCTTTTTAAAATGCTGATTAGGTTTCAAGGTGATACCGCTTTAAATGAGCGTAGTTGTGTGTCCATAGGCAGAAGCTGAATAATGACAGGATGAACTTCTATACTTCATGTTTTGTTACTGTCTTACTGTAGCACACAGGGACTTGTTACCTTTAGGGAAACCACTAACCTCATGGAGGGTTTAAAACATAAGCTAGTTTGTTATACCAAAATGACGGAGAGAACAAAGCATAAAGTGCTTTCAGATTTCTAGCACGCCTTGATTGCTGTCCATTAAACTTCAGACACGTTAAACAAAACACAGTAAATAAGAAAACTCCTAGTCCCACAGCTGGCAAATTGTGTGCAGAGGTTGTAATTAGAACTTTTTTGCCTTGACATTTTACATTTAAAATTGATTTTAAATCCATTCTATACACACTTTCCATTCCTGAAAAAACAATACGCAAACCTGACAAATGCATTTACATGAGAAATGAAGTCGTCCTTGTCCGATTGGAAGACTAAGGTGACAGCTCCTGGGCTCAGGGATAAGCTCCGATCTTCACCAGTGACAGCTCCTTTTTTAAGATTGAAAGGGAAAATGTTTCAGCAACACATTGGAAACATACTTAAGGGACGAGAAACAAAATCAAGACTGCAGTGAGAAGGAGAACAGAAAAACAATACTGGGGGGAAAGGAAAGGAAAGGAAAGGAAAGGAAAGGAAAGGAAAGGAAAGGAAAGGAAAGGAAAGGAAAGGAAAGGAAAGGAAAGGAAAGGAAAGGAAAGGAAAGGAAAGGAAAGGAAAGGAAAGGAAAAAAGAAAAAAAGGGAAGGGAAGGGAAGGGAAGGGAAGGGAAGGGAAGGGAAGGGAAGGGAAGGGAAGGGAAGGGAAGGGAAGGGAAGGGAAGGGAAGGGAAGGGAAGGGAAAAAGAAAAAAAGAAAAAAGAAAAAAAGAAAAAAAGAAAAAAGAAAAAAAGAAAAAAGAAAAAAGAAAAAAAGAAGAAAAGAAAAAAAGAAAAGTAGAAAAACTGTAAATACTGATAGAGCTTCCTCTCCCGGTGTTCCATATACATACCGATGCTGTTCCTACACCTACGCTCTGAGCATAAATTTATGTTGACATGAGTGACAAGAGAGGGTGTTACTCCTCTCTTTGTTTGCCTTGAGAGACACACCTCTTGTCCATTGAAAAGTAAATTCAAGATTCCAGATCAGTTAAGACAGTTGCTATCCCCCCATTCAGAGTTCTGCAGCAGCACTCTTCAGATGTGTTTAGCAGTCTCTTTAGAAAATGTTATCACTTAGGACCTGCTTCTCAGTAGGTCCACGTTTGGCCTCCGCTTAGCAGAGAGTCAATCCCAGCTTAAGCTTTCGTACAAGAGCCCCTTCACGAAACGGAGTTGAACCCTGACATAACTGAGTTGAACCTTTAACCTTGAAGCTTCCTTAAAGAAGAAAGCAGCACCCAGGCCAGGAAATAGAAATTAATCGTCACTTTACCCTGAAACGCAGTGGGCTATTCTGTGCTGGCAGGATTGCTGCCGGGCTGGCCGACGAGGCGGCGGGCAGCTCCCCGGGGCCACAGGGCCTGGCACAGGGAGCCGCCGGGGGTCTCCAAGGTCCGGGAACAGCGGCAACAGCGGCAACAGCAGGGACAGAGGGGACAGCAGCGACAGCAGCAGCCACCTCAGCCGGGGCCGTCTCCACAACCGCCACAACGGCCTCGGAACGCCGCCGAACTCGGAGCTCCAGCGTGACGCCTTTTGAACCTGGCCGCGCTGCTCATGGCTAAAACCAGAGCGTTTCCTCCGGCGTGTGTTTACTGTCGGTGCCGGATCGGCCCTCACCCCGAGCTCTCCCTGCCGGGAGGGCTTTGGGGTTGGGGTTTCCCTCCCGCCGCCGCCGCGAGCAGGCCCCGCGCGCAAGGGGTCCGCGCTGGGGAGCAGCATCTCACCCACGGCGAGAGACCGAGGGCACGACATGAAAAAGCCCCGACACGAAAAAGCCACGACATGCAGCCGAGGCGGCGGGGAGACGGCTCTGAGGGAGCTGCCACTTCGCCCCGCCGTCCTCCCCTCCCGGGCCGCCCCGCCGAGCCCCGTGCGCCTCAGGTGCTGCGCTGAGGGGGTGGCTGGCTACTGAGACAGCTGCCCAGGGCACTGCTCATGGCACCGAGCCTGACGGAGGTCAACAAGTGTTGAACAATGCTCTCAGACATCGGGTCTCACTTTGGGGTGGTCCTGTGTGGAGCCACGAGTTGGACTTGGTGATTATTGGGAGTCCTTTCCACCTTGGGATGTTCTCTGATTCTAGGTCAGCAATCCAGTAGCTGATGAGAAGTGTGGAGTCATTCAAAGGGAAGAGAGAGCACAACACTTCTCGTTTGCAGAAGCGGCTATTTGGTAACCAAACCGACGATTCCTTTGCTTCTAGAGCAACTAACAGCAGGGATCCGCTTTACAATAGAGGGAAAAGAGTCGTTGGCATGTCATGTGAAGTAAGCTTCAAATCCCAGAGGATGATTTTGTTGGAACTTTATTCAGCTGAAAACACAGAAGCCTTGCTTTTGCTTGTGTTAGTTACAGCTCCAGTTTACTTTGGTTGGGAGGGAAGGCATTCCAGGCTAATGTGCTGTACCTGTTCCTTCAGCTCATTGTCCATAAACAGAGGAGCAAACAAAATCAGTTTTATCTCATTAAATGCAGCAGACAAAGCGGAGTAGAGGGCGATCTAGCACTTAATTTTTCCTGTAAGCAGGAAACCCAGAACTCAACAACACTTTTCAAATCTTGTCCTGCAGTAAATGACCAGCTGAGTGAAGCTTGCATTTAGAGGATGTGCTCCTATAGTAGATGGAAATAGCTTTTCCTCTTCACAAGTGCAACTGAGTGGTGGACTGGCAGCTACGTGGTTAACTAGTTGTGCCAAAGGGGTTGTGTTGAATGCACAGAAAAATATGCAGGAATAAATAAACAGCAGAGGGTTGTCTGTAGGCATGACACTGAGTACAGATGTTGTCTGCAGGTTCGTGCAGAGTGCACCGCGCCAATAAGCACCCAGAGTCGGAATGCACACGAAGGTCTTTTAATTATATAATTACTTATAGAACTCTGCAGAGTCAGGTACTTGGCCATCTTTCGCAAAGCAAGCACACCTCTGACTCGAATCACCGTCATTTATACACAGGAAACTTGTGAAAACTCTCTCTTTGGCTCCTTTGGATTGGTTATTACAGCTCACCTAACTTATCTCCACTGAGCTTGTGCATTACAGAGGAATACCGGGGGGGAGGGGGAACAGGAGAGGGGGGACACACACCGAATCCCACATTAGCATAGATTAGCATTTTGACAGGTGTGATTTTTAATGTGCTAATGACCCTTAATGAGAAAAAGGTTACTATAGGTCAGTCTGGAGCTGGTGTTCTCCTTCCTGTTTTTTCCCTTTTAGCCCTTCTCTTCCTTGCTTCTGCTAGCTCAAGGCTACCTGTCTCTCTCCTTCTTTATTTTCTCAGCTAAAAGACTGCACAAGCTACACGCCTCCCTATTTGCTTCAACATTTCCTTGGTTTTGTTTTTGTTTTTTTCCCAGCTCTGGGATGACACAGGTGTGGTTTGATATTTGCCAGTATAGCTAAAACTCACGCCAGTCTGCTCATGCACAAAAAGTAGTAAGATTTAAGGACTGGTTTCATCGGCTTCTTCCATACTAACATCCTTATGTTTAGATATGCTGTAGTTAAATCAACACTAAGTTACTACTTGTGGAGTAATCGCCTTAAGCGACTAGGCATCATAAGCACACCTCCATCCCAAAAGCTACCCGCCTCCAAGGTGCAACCACCCCTCACTGAGCACGCCCTCGGAATTTCTCAGAGCCTGTACCTTTAAACGCAAGTGAGATCATTTCTACCAAGCACAACCAAGACATGCATGACTAGAGTCACTCAAGCTCCACCTTAAAGATAGAAAATAATATCAATTGCTTTAAGAGAAAGGGGATGTTAGGGAAGATACTATCAGGAAGGATTCCTTCTGACATCACTCGACAGGCTGAGCCTCTCACTCCCCCACCCCCACTCCATTGGGACGCCGTGGGGTAAGATCTGAACGCTTGCTTATACCAGGCGTCTCTGTGGAATCTTAGAAATCTCTAGAGTTTTGATGCTTTTTAATGTCTTAATACCTAGGCTGTGTACCTGTGCATTTCATGCATGCTAGCTTGCTTTTGCAGACAGTGAATTTATCACTGACAATCCAAAGAACCTGTGTACCTGTCGCCGTAAGAAATTGCACTTAATTGCATTCTTCCTAGCTGTGAGAGTTCTCCTTGAATGCGACTAGAGCGAGGCCGTACTGCGTTGTTGGTGAATCCGTGACCGTGATAGTTCAGCACCCTGAATCCGACGGGACCCATGACGGTCAATCGGCTACACCCCTTAACGCGACACTACTAGACGAAGAAGATGACAGGGCTTGCATGCACTGCATTAGGCTTTGCATGTGAAAACACCCCCAAATAATTTCACGTGCATTTAACGTTTTTAAAGGGAAAAAAACAGGAAGGTGTAGTCTCTCTGTAAGCTACAGCCCTACATAGTTAAGGCATCAGCATTCATTCCTTTGCTTGATAGCAAAGTATGAACATACAGAAGAGTTAAATATTTTCTTTGCATTCTTAAAGGCGATTTTTCAGACTTGGGCTTCAGTTGTTGGAGTTGAAGAGATCAGTAGACATCCTTACTTTTACGTTAAGACCAAAATCTTTATCTATGATTGTGTTATCGAACGCAACTAAACTCCCACCCCCACATGTTTTTTTTTGTAACTTCGCAATGATCTTGCTGCAGTCCCACTCTGATGGTCTTTCAGTAACATGCAAACTGCCGTGGCAGATTCTGTTACAGTGCTTTTCTATTGACAGTGTGCATAACACTCAAGGTAAAGCCCCTCATTTCGCAGTGGGGACATAAAGTGTTTCTTTGGACCCTGCTGCTTCTGTTAGTACTCATTTTTTCACAAACTTGTTGAACCTGAGCCGTGCCTACTGAGCCAACGAATGCTTTGATGACACAGTATTTTGTCAAAGCAGTTTTGCTTCTTGGAGCTACAGAAGCAGCTCTGGCTACGTGATAGGGAATTGTGCTGCATTGGCAAAACCAGACTTAGCTACAGACTTACAACACTTGCTAACTCGATCTATTTCAAATCTCATTTTAACTTTAAAGGACAATCAGTTTTGTGGCTCCTGTCTTACTAATTTGCCTTGTTTTGCATGGAAGGGCAGCCTGTGAATGTTTTGCTTTATTGCATGCTTCAAAAAAAAGGCTGAGGAAGAGACTGGAGGAACCTTTTCTATTCTATGGACTTTCCCCCGAGAGTGTGGAATTGCAAGCTACTTGGATGAATGTTCCAATGTGAGTAAGGGAGCAGACCTCAGCCAAAGGAGGTGGAATCCTTGCTTAATAGTAAGTATCAGTGTGGGGACATCTTTGCTTAACGGGAGCCATTTAAACTCGTCATAGAAACAAAATAAGCTGGACATCTTATGCTTGGAAAGCAGTATGGTTACACAGCTGCTAACATAATGACTTGAGTCTTCTGCTCTGCAACTTCAGGTTTTGTTTTCAAGCAGTGCATACATCAGTTTAAGCTTTGGACAAGGAGATTTGCAATGCAAATAGTGATAAACCAGAATCAGCAGCGCTGACGAGTGTAATGATGAAATGCAGCAAATTAAGTATTCCTGGAGAAATGTGAGATTACAAAACTAGCAAGCCATGAAGCACTTTTGTTGTTGTTGTTGTTGTTGGTTGTTTTTTAAATCAATTCTTATATGCTGAAATAGCACCTTCAAGAAAATCTGTTTATCTAGCCAGGTAACGGTGTCTCCCTGTAAACAGGAAGGAAATGCCAGGAGCAGCCATACCTCTTTGCTGTCAAAATAAAGAGCAAGTCGAGGCCAACATCATGCCATAGTGCAAAGGCTTGCTAAGAAAGATCATTCTAAGAGGTCTGCAAGAAAAGATGACTTACTTTGTCATAAGTTTGTCAAATAGAATGGACGAGTTAGTAGTCGAGTACCGACTGTGTCCGACTCTACAGCTGCGGCGCAGCTCCAAGTCCCTGTTTTCTCCGTGGACTCGTCTCACAGTTTTTGCACCAGCTCTACTCCTCAATGTTCTGGTGACTGAAACGCAGAAACAAAGTCTTTTGAAACAGTGAAGATGGGATTCTCCTTATTTCACCGTTGCTCTTGTAAAATGGAAACAGACAAACAAAAAAGGCACCCTGAAGTGGATTGAGTTTTCTTTACATTTCAGATCAGAAGTTGGTGTCACAACCACTGCATTCCACTTCTTTATCGCTCTGCACGTTTAAACTGTCTACTTAAAACTGGGACCTGTAGGGAAATTTTTAAAGAGACTGAAAGCTAGCCAGACAAAAACAAACGTGCAACTTTTGTTCCATGCAGGAGGGAAACTCCTCCATTACAGTTATTTCTGTCTTGGAAAAGTGAGAACAATCAACACCTTTCTCTAAGGTGTTTTCACTCCATTCATGTCAAACTGTATCTAACAGTGCTCAAAACAAACACTATGACATTGCAAGCCTCTTCCTAAGAGGTGTATGTTTGATTACTCTGTTTATGCATGCAGCACTTCCATTTCCTGCATTAGGTTCTAACAGCTCAAGGAGGGAAGAATCGTTTCAAGAGAAACACCCAAACACCACATAACTCAAACTCGTGCTTTTTAGAAAAAAGCCTGCCCATTGTTTGCCATACAGCACCCTTTGGCACAGGTTGGTTGCTTGCACTGTCATTAAAAGAGCCAAGAGGACAAGGGGAAGGGAAGAGCTACACCACTGTGCTGCTAGGATCACAGCTAAGGTTTACTTTTGTGCTTGCCAGCTATAAAACTAAGTTTGAACTTTTCAAGTATCGATTTACTTTGCACAATTAGAACAGTTTGCTTTGTGCCTACCAAGCTGCAATTCACACTGCTCCCTCCCCAAGGAATTCATAAATTCTCCTATTTGCACCTACCTCTCTTCACAGAAAAGTCACTGAGGAGTGAATTCAGCTGACTACAGAAGGCTTTGGGGCCAAATGAAAGCCATGGAGTGACCAAGTGCCATCCTCTTCAGTAACCAGCACAAATAGGTATCCCGGGGACTTACAGCCACTTACCTGTGTTATATTCTTTTTTTCGTTCCAATTTTGGCTTTCTCAACTGCCTACATTAAGAAAGAGGACAGGGCAGAGAAGGGAGAAAAGACTTGTTGTATTAGACCCATCAAGGATGGGAAATTTCACCATGTTTACAAGCCAGTGCTCCATGGTATACAAAGAGAAGCCTGTAGGCCTCACGCAGGATCCACATCCCAAGTCTGTTGCGTGCCATATACACGCGGTTCTGTATGTACCCACATTTCCTAGCTTGCTCATGTTGAATTCTCAAAATTATGAGCAATAGCACCCAAGTGGAAAAGATACATGTCCTGGTTTCAGTTAGGACAGAGTTAGTTCTCCTCCTAGTAGCGGGTAGGTTGCTATGTTTTGGCTTAGAATGTGTGAAAGGATGTTTAGAAGAGTGCTGATACAACCCCGATGTTTCAATTGCTGCAGAGCAGTACTTACAACAAGCCAAGGACCTTTCGGTGTCTCACTGTCCTACTAGCGATCAGAATCGGCGCACAGCAACAGCTGCGAGGGGACAGACTCAGGATGGCCGACCCCAACTGGCCAAAGAATTCTATGCCTTATGGCAACACGATGCACCATGGATAGGGCGGGGCAGCCGGGCTGCTAGGGGTTACGTTGGGCACTGGTCAGCGGGTAGTGAGCAACTGCATTGTACATCACTTGTTTTGTACACATTACTAGTAGCAGTACTATCATCATCATCATCATCATCATCATTATTATTTTCCTGTCTTAATAAACTGTCTTTATCTCAACTCGTGGGCTTCACTTTCCCATTTCTCTCCCCCATTCCAGAGAGGGAGGTGGGAGGGTTGCAGAAGGGCTGTGTGGTGTTTAGCTGCCGGCCGGGCTAAACCACAACAACACCTCAAAGGGGTTGGGAAAAAAAAAAACAAACAGTTTTTTTTAGAAAAGCGGGAGACTTTCACTGAGAAGAGGGACTCTAGTTTTAAGTTACTGGTACGCCATCAGCATGCTCATAGGCCTCTGCTGATTTTAGCCGGAGGTTTATCAGGCCATAACTCACTGCACATGCTTTCTCTCTTGCTTTTCAATCTACAAATCGAACAGAGATTGAACATATAGAAATACAGTACCTTGAAAAGCGTCTTCTCTTGACATTTCCCCTCAGTATCGCCATACTTTCTTCAAAGCTGGAGACTGAACACCGCAGGATGCTTTTGCTCATTGATCTTAAACGGTGTCCGTTGAAACATTCAATACTGGGAGAAGAATAATCCTAGGGAAAGAAGGAAACAAGAATATATTTATGTGAACCACGTAGATTCAGATAAAGAAATTCTGCCTCACGCAAGTTTAATTGACCCTCCTGACTTGGTAGTGGGGCAACTAATGGCAGGCAGACACTGAAACGCTGCTGTGCTCAAGAAAAACCTGGAGAGAAAAAAAAAAAAAAAAAGCTTTCAAAACTAAAGCTTCCCTCTCCCCACCATTTTCTTGTGGATAACTTAAGCTTAATATCCTTGGCAAAAAGATATTGCAGCAAAACCTTTCACATAAACCTAGTGTTTCGTGAAAAACAACAAAAAAACCTTTAAATTCAGTTGGAAATTTTTTCAATAAATTCGATTGGAATTTAAATTCAAAACTTTAAATTCAATTGAATTTAAATTAAAAAAATAAACTAATTAATTTAAATTAAAAAAAAATAAATTCAATTGACTGTTCAGAGGAACAGTCAAGCTTGACATTATACATCCTAGAATTAAAATCTAGTTTGAGTTTTTCTCCCATCTCCAGACCTTGCTAAAGATGCTTATTAGGAGCTCTGTCAAAAAAAGTGAAAGGCTTGTTATATCAAAGCTTCGAACCCTTCTTACTGCCCTTGACCTTCTTCACATTGCTGCTCCTACAAGGGTGAGTAGTATCATTTTTAGTACGGGAGGGAAGCTGTCATATCCTTGAGTGGGGGGTCGTTCTGTTTACAAAATGAAGTTCCAGTAAGAGTACATCAAATGAACCAACTTTATTTGAACTTTAATTCATCGCTATATTGAATGAATGACCTCTGGATTTCTCTCTCCCATTTGGAAGTCAATTTGAAAACAAAATACCTCTGCCATAAAGAGCCAGGCATCAGAGACACCTGTTGCACCTCAAGAACAGAGAAGGTATGAACGACAAGAGCAGCTGAATAAAATGCAACTTGCCATTAGAAATGGGTGTACTGGCATCTACAGGTGCCGCTGGCACCTCCTCATTTTCATTATTCTCTTCATCTGGTTTCTCGTCTTCAGTAGCAGGGTTCTGCTGTGGTGACTTGGAGTTGTCGCATGGAGCACACGCTGCAGAGGTGCGACCTTGCAAGAAAGAATAGATACCAAAGATCTTCGTCGTGCATTTTCAGTTACAAATGCAGAGACAAGTCTTCAAATCCTTAGCGTTAAAGCACGTACCTCTTTTCTCACGAGATTCTTTAATTTGTTCACAAAGTCGTCCAAACTCTGTATCCGTTTCGTTCCTCACCATTGAATATGCAGTGCCTTCCAAAACATAGGCGCTGTGACGATCTGAAATTTTACAGACTTTAACTGAATGTTGTCTACCAACCAATGAAACTGTTTTGATCACAGAAAAAAATTGCTTTCTTCATAGGTTGGTTCCGAAAGCTTATCTCAGTGAATATTTTCAGCATAACAACATCGAAGTTAATTAAAACAAAAGCACAAGTTCCTTGGGAACACTTATATCACAATTCCATGCCCAAGTAGCAAAATGATAAAATATTTACAGTCTGGACGTCCAAAATCATCTAATCCATCCGAAGTCTATTGTCCGCACACAGCATTTCTCCATCTATACGTTTGACAGATTTTTTAAACTAGGGCTAAAAAGCACATCCTCACCTGTAGATCTTTGATCCGGGTAGTACTCTAAGGCATTGTTACAGATTAGATCGATGTCCTTCAGCTAGTCTCCTGCAGCGAGGTACTGGCACGAGTCAATATCAGTCAGAACTGTTGAAAGATCCATCGGCTCTTTAATCCTTGTGGCATAGTCAGGTACCTGCAGATCAAATACAAGCATTCAGAGGTTTTCATAACCTTGCACACTGTCTACCAAAATTATTCTGAAAACTTTAAATAAACGACTTCCTAAAAACCCTGAACATTTGCGATGCATCAGAAGACGCTGAAATTAACCAGTTTGCTTCTCAAAAATTGAAGGGCTCTTTCATTTTTCATTAGAGCGGCTAGGAGAGGACAACAAGAAGTAGGGAGGTCAGAAGCACGTGCATGGTAGAGAAGAAACACTGAGGGTGGGAGATTCATTTCACTTTGCTTCAGAAAATCACAACAGTGAAAGCTGAGCAAGCCATCCGGCATTCTCTTTGTTGTCGACATTGAGGAAAAGGTGCATGAATTGCACCTGTGAAGTACCTATTGCAGGCATCTACTTTAGAATGAGATAACTGGGCCCTGAGGTGCTCATTTCTTCCCTCAGACCAGAAGAGGAGACTAATGACCAGTTCAGATTAGGACATATGTATCTGTCTAGATTTTTCACAGCTCAAGAACCTAGGAGAAAAGGGGAAGAAAAGCCAGTGGATGCCCACATCAAGAGGACTTTGCTGATCCCCAGGTATATTCAAGTTACATCTGTCTTTGAAATATACGCCCCTAGTTTAGGCTTATCTCATAAATTAAGGAGAAAAAGGCATCTAAGCAGCCAATTGGAGGAAAAAGAAAATACACTGCACTTATGGTTGATTCCTATTGAGGAGTTCCAGATGAAACAGAGAACAGGATCTCAAAACTTATTTTTACAAACTGCTGCTCCTATTCCTGTTCCCACAGGAACTGACAGTCCAATAAAGGGCTTCAGACTTCATTAAAGTAGTCCTGTAAATACTGTTTGTAATTATAAGGAAAGATCTCTGTGCTTTTCAGTGCTGTGACACGCCTACATATCAAAGCCTTTTCACGAGCAAACTGTGTTGGCATTTGGACTGGCTTTTTAGAATGAAACCAGGGCTTTCAGCGAATAATCCCATAAGACACATTTGAGAGTCAGCAGAAGTAAAAGCACTGCCTCTGCTTCTTGCAAAATCCTAACAGTGCAGCCCTAAAAACAAAGTTGAACCTCACCCAAAACGCTGAGAAATACGAACACTGAGAAGTTACAGACACACACAGATCAGCACTACTTTACCTTCTGTGGGTCAATGGGCTTTGCAAATTCCCTGAAACGTCTGTCAGTGGCAAGTCTGCGAGTAACGTCCCTCAAGAAAATTCTAAGGTCACGCAAGGTATCCTCCTCTTCCTCCTCCAACATCCCTACTTTTGTGGGGATCACTCTTGTGGCTTCTGAGGCTCAGCTGGTGGTGCTACAGGCACGACTTCCAATGTCCAATCAACTTCAATTCATCAGGAAAAATTAGCCAATTTACAGTACTCAAATACAAGCATATGACAAATTACTGACAGAAAATGACCACCAAAGCAAAGCCCAAAGAGCTAGTAACTTTGATAGGAAAGTTTTAGATGTACTTCTCATATCCTCCTCACCTCTTTTCTTTACGGGAGGCTTAGCCACTTCATTTAGAATTAGGTCCTCAAAAAAAGATGCTCTCTCTGCCCTACCAGGCAACTCAATATTGCACACTTCTCCAAATTCCTTATTAAATAATTTTTGCATCTAAAGCAGAAGGACGAGAGACATTTCAGATTTAAGGCCACAAAAAACTCATCTTCTATTCCAAAAAGACGAGTACCTTTTCAAATTAATAATAACCTGAAAAACACAAACTGAAAAAAGTTATCATCCTGGCCTTAAAACGCTACATTTTCACAGGCTGGCACGGCAAATTCAAATATCACCTTTAAGAATCACCTATAGAATTAATGCTCGCTTAAGGGATTGTACGCTACACTGGTAAAGTAATGGCTTTCACCACATCCAACAGCGCCTCCTTTGTATTTACTTGCCTTGCTGCAGCCTTTACTTAGAACCTTTATGGCTGTAGAGGGAAGAGAAAGGCTTCAGCAGACAAGTGAGGGCTTTTTGCTGAGTTTTTATTTCTCTACCAAAAGGTGTCTGAAGTAGCTAGTACCTCTACGTCTTCCTCCATTTTCAAGTTCTAGTATTAAAAGGTAGGTAAGGAATTTCACTACTTATTTTAGAAGGAATTTACAGCCTGTACAAAAACTTCTGTGGGAACTCAAGCACTTTCAAAGCAGTTGATAATAAACACGTCTAGGTAAAACCCGTTCTCTTCCCCCAATGACTGAGACCAAATCATCAGAATGAGAACAGCGTGGTCCTGTTTTGGGCACCTTCCCTTAATGTAAACTCTCAGAAGTCAATGAAGTTCTGCACCTACTTTTACTACAGTTTATTTAGGACTACAACTAGAATTTGATTCCAAAGTTACTTTAGCAGAAATTGGAACTCAGCTTTCCAGCTTGGAAAGCTTTGGCCTATATGAAGAAAGAAACTGATTTATTTATTTTTTTTTTTAATCAAAGTGTTTCAATTCTCTACTAAATTGCATCATTAGCAGTTTACCCAACATAGCATGGAATGGCAGACTGTCAGAAGAAATCTCTTCAGTAAGAACATCCTCTTGTAATTTCAAGCACTTCATATTCTTGACTGAACCACTTTGTAGCCACCAGAATTATTGTATTAATTTATTATTTGCATGTGTGAGAAGGGGGTGAAAGTCACTTGCTTGATTCAGAAAAAACCTGAAGCAGATGCTTTCACAGTATTCTTTTTCTCTAAGCAAATTTTAAGTGATTTGTTAGGGTGCCTGAGTAATAACAGCATGCATTTAAGAAAGCACAGCATTTTGATGCTGAAAGCATTCATAAATTACAAGACACTGAAGAAATAGTAAGGAAGGTATTGACAAATACCTCTTCTGGGAGATCTGAGTGACGTACATCAGACGGAACAAGCAGCAAAACTGGCGAAAATGCTGGAATGTTACGTAGTAGAGTTAGAAAAGTAAGTTTCAAGGCAGGTCCAGCGTTGTCCCACCATAAATGGATATCTGGGACATAAATTGTGCTTGGTGCTGTCTTCTGAGCATTTCGGATCAGCTAGTGAAAAGGAAAGCTTGCGTAAGAAAACTAAAACACGTACAAGAACCTCTTAATACATAGCTACATAGCCATCTGACTGCCCCATGAAATGAAACTGCGTGAACAGAGTGGCAAGCATCCTTTCACATAAGGAATTTCTCTGTGCACCCTTTCAGATTATCAGTATTCGGAGAACTCTAGTCAGAAGATGGGAAGGATATATTCAGGCAGTGGCTAGACACCGTAGCTATATGGCCACAGCCACAATCATCGCATAACAAAGAAAGGAAATGTCCCTCTTAAGGGACACATCAGTATTCAGTCGTGTAACATGTCTGTCCTTACTTGTATGGCTCTCAAACGTTTCCACTAAAGGTAAAAATATTTTAAGGTAGTGATGCCAAACAAGACAATGGATTTCCTGCCTAAAAGTAAAAACACCAAATCTGTTCATTTTTTCTAGTTAAAACCACATCACCGTGCAAATGAAGTGTTTTCTGAATGTTAATGCTTTTATTGCACATACTGCAACAGCACAAGTTGTGTATGTCCGTGCGAAAACAAAATAAACAGAAGCCCCAAACCTTGGTTGCCTTACTAATATAATTTAGAAGAAGGCTACAAAAAGTAGCCGACATGCAGTCTGATACAGAGCCATCTACTGGGAGCACACAGTCTTAGGAGGCAATGAGAACTACTTTCTGGATCCCAGTGACATGAGCAGCATTTCTTTCCACAAAGAGATGTTTATTAGCAACACCACCCAGCTTCCTGAGCTGCTAGCAACAGCCTCACTGTAAAACTGGGTATGGAAAATGTCGACATGTACAACATCCAGATTGTTTGTGGTGCTGTCTAAAAGAAAAGAGGATTTTCAGACAGAAGCAAACATCCCAGCACATTAAAACAAGGCCACCTCCATTACCAATGAATTTTGCTCACCTTACTTGCAACTCGATTGATCCTTTACATACAGTCAGTGAATCCGATGAGAAGAAAAAGAAAAAAGGTACCTGTCCGCAGATTTCTTCTGGCGATGCAACGTTTGTAAGCAGAACAGAAAGGTCCAGGGTGTGAACGGGAAACTTCTCCAAAGCGTGCAACACCGCGGGTGCCACATAAGAAACCTGGCCGTACCCTTCTTTTCCTACTATTAGCAGACGGGGCTGGCATGATGTTGGTTCACAGAAAGCACTCCTAGAACAGGAGTTAAGAAAACAAGCTTATAAATGAGGTGCTGAATAGACACACAGATGTTCCAAGTAATTTTCCTATAGACTTTCTTTTCCCTCCCCAAATAATCCAAATGGCAGCGGTACATTAAATACATGTAAGATTTCCAGTTAAGTTATTCACTCATTCCAATTGTTTCACCTTCTTCCCTTGTGTTTCCTATTCTTTACTAAACCAAGACTGCAAATTAATATCCCTGCAATCTTGCTTTACTTTATTATAAATTTATTATTTATTATATATTTATTATTTACTTTATTATAAATTTATTTTTATTTAAAAATAAATTGGTGAGGAGCATTTGTTTCCCCACTACAATCAGGCTGTACCTCTGCTGGCTTAAATCAAAGATGCTAGAGACTTAGCCTTGCTCTAGAGGACAGAAAATCTTCTGGACAGCACAGCAATAGAAACTGAGAAAAATAACTGATCCAGCTGTGACAACATGATCTAACTTTCCAACTGTGGGCTTGCATGACTTCCATACTAAAATATCACAAGATTAACACAACTTGGTGGCTTAACAAATAAAGACACCATTCAATTTTTTCTCAAGGTGTTTTAACAAGCCCTTTCTCAGTTTTCTTTCTGCTACATAATTCACTACTGGTTTAACAATCCTGGAAAACAGAAGGGCAAAAGGTGGCAACACAAACCCATAAAGCTGGGGTATTTTTAGCTAAAAGGACAGACAGCACATTTATGTGGTCTTGAGTCTTTCAAAGAATGCCATGGATTAAGTCAACGTGTTCTGGTAGTCTATGGATCACTTTGGCTTACGAAGAGAAGCCTGGGCTTTTCAATTTGGTCATTCAGAGGAACTTCATTACAACTTTAGTCCCTCCACCCTTTCTTCTTGTGAATACCAAGCACCCCTTCAACACACAAACTTGATGTTGCCCCTTCGTCTACCACCCCTCGCACTTTTAACAGCTGGAACTGTTTACAAAGACTCAGCAGACCTGAGAATTTAAACGTAACAGGGATCTATCTTTCTTTACCTGCTGAAACAGAGGCATTTTTTCTCTGGTCCGTTAGGCATTCCATCTTTTAATTCATCTCCAGAAACCAAGGATGCATCGTCATCACTGTCAAACATATCATCTTGTAAAATAGGATTGAAATGCTCTGAAAGGCAAAAGAGGTTTGTTAACTTTCCTGAATAGCCTTTGTCTCTTTCTCTTCCATTAATACAGCTTCTAAATCAGTGCCAAAACCCTTTCTTCATTTGAGAGCACACACTGAAAGCTATTTCCTAGAGTTCATCCCACCACAGATCTAAGGAGATGGCACAAGGCCCTACAAAGCTCTACTAAGTCCCACTGATGTGTACGTATAAGGTACACTACTCTTGGTGATTTTTTTCTCCCCCTTAGAATAAAGGAGATTACGAACAATTTCTGCAGTTGCTAAATAGCTAAAATAAAACAAAAACAAAAAAGACCATTTCTTTCTGGAGGAGGTTCCCACAATGAAAGCATGGGGATAAAGGATGTGATGGCCACAGAATTCCATTCATCTAGTAAATATCAATGCTAATTGATCTCACATGTATAGTACGATCCACAAACATTTAAATTAGGAGACTGGTTAAAAATGATGATAGCTAAAACAATATTTAGCTTAGACCAGTTATACTTGTATCCTGGTCCTGACATTCTTCAGAAAGGAATTAGAAACATTGACCTAGAAATGCTTCCCCTCCAAAGATCTGAGTTTTGATTTTTTAAAGAAAAATAGGTGCCTTATACTTCAAACCTCAAGTCAACCTCTACAAATGCTAATTATCTTAGCTGCCGTCAGAAGCAGGATGCTTCAGTAGAGAACGCATCGTCCTTTACTGTGTATTGAGTCATTCAGAGCTTCCATTTGGCATTTCAGTTTCGAATCCACAATAAAACCTATGCGTTGTATTCCAGACTTGCCCAAAAAAAAGACATGCACATGGAAATAATAAAATTCTACCACCATTATGTCTGAAAGGTTTAAGTTGATTGCACAAACCGCAAGTTTTTGCTTTAGCAGAATTATAAAGAAGTGGATGCTGTGGTTATACCTTGCTGTCGGTCCTTCTTTAGCGCAAGCTGTGCATGCGGGAAGATCTTCTGCACAACTTGTAAAATATTCTCTACTGATCTTTGAAAAAGTGGCTTGAAAATGGGTGATAGTGCTTGTACGGGTGAAGCCTTGATCCCGTTTGAAGCTGGAACAACCTTCTTCATAGCCATGAAAAAGTCCTTTGCTTTTATTTTAATAGAATTAACGTCTAGTAGCAACTTCTCCCTACTTGCATTAATCTGAGGATAGCATCGGCGTAGAGAGCACAGCGCAGCTTCAGTACATAAAGATTTGATATCTGCACCACAGTCTCCTAACAAACAAAAATCAAACGTTACATCGGTCAAGGCCCAGGTTTACAACATGCAACATTTAAAGAATTTGTAATGCCAAAACCAAACAGCTTAACAGGGAATTCAAAGTGCTACCGCTCTGCAGGGAAGTTTCATGTTGCTCACTGCCTGATATCCTGCGCTTATGCAGCTGAAGCAGACTCCTCATCAAAAACTATACTCTTGAGGAAGATGCCCCAGAACCATTTAATGTTCTCAGACAACAAGAGGAACGATAACAAAGAGTAAATAGATGAAAGCATCTCACTCAGATTGCTATGAAGGTGTGCCAGCTGCCTCGTTGACTAGTTGTGCAGCAAGGCACAAGAGCATGGGTACTGCCTGGTACAAGCTAAGGTTCTTTACAACTTGGTCACAAGCAAGAATCCGTTTCTGTTTCAGTCTTACCAATGCATTTCTCAGCTAGTTCATCAAGCAACATGTCCGGTGGCTGAGGGGTCCAGTCACGAGTATGAATCTTGACAATTTCTTTTCTAGCCTGGAAGCAAAATCATTGCATTTTAGCTTGTCCCAAGTTTTCCTTAAAAATACCAACAAGAAACAAACAAACCAAAAGGCAAACAAACAGACAAAAAAAACAGTCCTCCCTCAAAACCCCTCATCTATTAATACACTTTTCTTACTTGCTCAACTTTCAAGTATTTTACAGTTATTTAATATACACTCTGCATTGTCAACCAGGAAATTGAATATTTCTTAGTTGTTATACTGAACTTTTTCTAGGAACCTACAGTGAAAGAAAAGGCATTTATAGCTTCAATAACAAGTTTCCAAACTACGAGACCTAAGGATCCAGAGGAAAATACTGTAATGAAAAATTTATCCAGAAACATTTCTTTGCTGTCCAAAAAACTTCTCTAAAACTTAGCAAGCTTTCATTGGGACAGTCTCATTACTTCATCACATTTGCTTTCCAGTCAGTAAATTCACAGAAAGCACTTCTGGCACAATGCTTCCAATTGCTACAATTACTATAAAGAAGAAAAGAATTATGACTCAAACTACTACCACTGATCCGGGGCACAATCAAATGCAAACACGTCCCCTATTCACTCATAAGTGAAGGATTGAGACCAAAAACACAACTTCATGATGAAAGCGCCCAAGTGGACTAAATAATTAAGCAAACAGGTACAACTTTGGGAATGAAAGGTTTGATTATAGAACTAACTACTTGGTGGTATCATCCTGACCATATATATCCAGTACCAGATTTGCCCTCCATGGAACAACGCAGTGTCTCCACGTATCACTCTTTTGTTCAAGTTGTCAATTATTTTTTTTTCCTATAAAGTTGGACTTTGCCATGGTAGCACTAACGTTGAATTTAAGTTCTCACCTCTTAATTTGGCAAGTTGAAGAGGAAGTGTCTGCCAAAGCGTCCTGGTCTTCGTAAAGCAGGATCTATAGAATCCAGTCTGTTGGTAGCTCCGATTACCACGATCTCCCCTCTGTTATCTATGCCGTCCAGAAGGGTCAGAAGAGTTGAAACAATGGAACTAATAGAAAAATATAATTTTTACTTACTGGTTCAGTAAATTTTGATACATTCCACATGACTTTTTTGATGCCGGAATAACCTTCTTCCTAGTGGTCATTCAAAACTGGGAAAAAAATAGTCTACCAAGTCGGGGTTTTTTTGATTTGATAATAAATCTGCAGACTGTTAAGTCATCAAGCACTTCAAGACTGTTTGAAATAATCTCTACGTTAATATAAAAGGAGTACTGCACACTTCTGCTCAGGAAGAAAATCACGGAAAATGTCAACTTTGATTTTAGATGTTGAATTTGTTGCAGTGAGATCTTCCTCATCGCACGATTCTATTTGGATTTAAACCATATTATCTATGGAGAGACCAAGATTACAACAAGAACAGCACAGAGTTCAGCATGAAGCCAATCAGGAGCTCAAGTTTGTATTCTTTGTATTCAACTTTATCCTTCTCTTGCTGGAAGGACCTGCTTTTTGACTCTCCTTCTCTTCACTAGGAGCATGTTCCCTCTTGCATTCGTAATGCTCTTTCTCAGTGGTTTTAGTCTTGTCCTTTGTATCTTGGCATCTCTCTATAACAGCTGAGGAGGAAAGGTTTTTAGAGCTACTTTCAGTGTCAGACTCGAGACAGGAAGTATGCCGCAATTTCTCACCAGGCTCACAAGACTCTTTGCCGGACAAAACGGTTTCTTTTGAAATGAGGTCACGTTCTTTTGATCTTCTTGCTTTCTCCTTGTCTCCACCGTCATCACATTGGTACTGGGCGAGGTATTCATCGTTCCCAGGAGATTTCGGAGGGTCCACGACACTGCACAAAATAAAATCACATTTCTCACTTCTGCTGAAGGACGTGAATATTAAGAGTAAAACCTTCCAACGTCAAACAAACAAACAAAAACCTCCGGACTACAGGAACCCTCACAAAGATATGCCATTTAGAAACCTCTCCTGTGATTAGGACACCTTCTTCGGCTCCCAGAGAAAGTGCTTTTTCCCCTCTTGCTTCTGAAGCCATTGCACTAAAAAAGCAAACGCATCTGTCTCCCTCCACATGCTGCTCTGAATAAGAGCCAGAATATTCAAAGCCACTCTATTTGTTCTCCCCACATAGCCGAAAAAACACCAGTTGAAACAGTTTTCTACCTCTCTCCACGAATTTACATCCACATATCCTATGACTGCAAAAATAGAAGGCGGGGCTCAGGAGGAACAGCCAGTGCTGGAAATGAAAAAAAGCAGCCTGTTTCTTCAGAGTCTTAAGCCTATGCTACTAGGAACAAAACAAAACAAAACAAAACAAGAGGAGAGGAGAACAACAGCGGGAAATTTACCTATTCTCCAGGTGTTCAATTGCAAAGCCTCCTCTGGAGGATCAACAGTTGTGAATTCAGTGTGCTTAGGAGAAATCAGATCTACATCTGAACCACAACTATTTCAGTAGTATCACGAACTTCTGTTACTCTGAAGAAGCAGTCAGCACTGTTTCTATGTTAGGAAAGAGCTGAACAGAGTCTGTTATTCACATCAAGTAGTGAGGCAGGTTTCTTTAGGAAGGCAGGGTTTCACTAGAACATTACTAGCCTGTAAGCCTCATGGCATCACCTTCCATCTTGACTGCTGAACCTCCTTGCTCCCTACTATCTTCTTTGCCAAGATACAGCTGTCCACATTTACATTTCCTACTTGGCTGGACTGAATTTAAGAAGATCTTGCATCTAAGAAAGGGAACGAAAGCTGCTGCCCAGCAGCGTCTGGCTCAGGGAGGAGTGAGAAAGCTCTGTGCAGCCCCCAAGGTCCGTGCAGCAGGAGGCAGGAGGTGCTCCAGGCTCACAGCAGCAGTTCCCCTGCGGCCTGTGCAGGGAGAGGCCCCTGGTGGAGCAGGCTGTGCCCCTGGTGGAGCAGGCTGTCCCCCTGCAGCCCATGGGTCCCCCGTGGAGCAGATCTCCACGCTGCAGCCCCCCTGCGGGTGGAGGAGCCCCCGGTGGAGCAGGTGGCTGTGGCCTGGAGGAGGCCGCGGCCTGTGGAGAGCCCCCGCAGGAGCAGGCCCCGGGCTGGACTGAACAGGCTGTGCTGAGCCTGCTTTGCCCGTGACGCTCCTTGTGGAGTGATCTCCCTGTCCTTCTGGCAGCCCTTGAGCCCTTGCCAGCCTCTTTTCTCCCCTTGGCGTTGGAGGAGGGGCAGGGAGAGAGCGCTTGTGCTGGAGCTCAGCTGCCCAGCTGAGGAAAACCACCACGGCTCTGTCTTGCCGCTGCTGCAGCACGCTGGTAGCAGCCAGCACCGTCTGTTCTTGGAGCCTCAGCAAGCCCACAGCATCTTCCCAGAAGGGATCCCTTTCCTTCACGCCTGACAGGCACCGCCTCCAGAGGCTGAGGGCTTGTGCCCCGTTTGCAAGCGCTTTCTCAGTGCCCCCTTCCCCAGAGACGGATCCCAGCTGCTTGGCTTCACTGCCCTCTGCTGCCAGGCTCCCGCAGCTGCTATCCCAGCAGCGCAGCGAACATGCGGATAGAAGGCTGCATCATCGTGAGTATCCGCACGTTCCCATGTTACATCTTTCATTTTCCCTCATTCACAATCGTGTTTTTTGGTCAAGAAAAGTTATCACAAGGAAAAAAAGAATTGTACTTCTCTAATAAGTAGTCTTTGTTGTCCGGCCAGTATCAGTAAAAATCCCTGCTCGCCGGTAACTAGAGCCCTTCATAGACCAGCGGGGGGCAGGGGAAAGGCCTCCTGCCCGGCCGGGCTCCCCTCTGCTGCCCTGAGGGGGAGCAGGCCGTGTCGCGGGCCCTGTGGGTCGGGGTGCCCTTAGGGGAGGGGGGGGGGTGAAGGCCGCAGGGCCTGGAGGCAGGGCTGGGGGCTGGGGTGTTCCCTCCCCCTGTATCAGCCCCTTCTGGGCCCTGTGAGACGCGGAGCTGCTGCCCGGGGTTAGGCCCAAGGTCTCCTGTCAGGCCCGGGGCCACCCTTCCCCTCGCCCTGCCCTTCCCTCCTGCTCCTGAACCCTTCGTCAGGCCTTGCTGGGCCCTCTGTCCGGCTGTCTGTCTGTCCGTGCATCTGACCCTCTGGCCATCTGTCCCACCACCCTGCCCCGTCCCTGCCCTCTCCCTAAGGAAGCAAAGAGTCCCCGGGCTGCCTTCATGGGGGGGGTTGGGGGGAGAGGGGAGGTTCTGCTGAGAAAAAAATGAAAGATTTCCCCCTTAACGGGCGCCTTGCAAGTTCTTTCGAGTTCCAACCTTCTGCCTTCCTTCCGTAGCAGTGCCTCTAAGGGGTGCGCTGTAAGGCAGCCCTCATCTGGCGCGTTGCTCCTCCGTTCCCCCAAGGAACTTCCTTCAGGATCTGACTAACTCTGGATGCACCCGGTTGTCGCCTTAATTTCTCCTTTAGCTTGCTGAAAACAAGCCGGTTGGGTGACCTTTTGCGTTTCTCGCTTAAAATTTGGATCGAGGAGGTCTGTGTTTCCTTACGCTGATGTCCACGCTGAAGGTGCAGAAGGGTTCCGTGCTGTTGCTTGTGTGGGAATAGAAATGTTGTTTTTGCAGAGTTACATTGTTTAGAAGGAGGGAATGTGGTACTGAGATATGCTTACAGTGATAAGAAAAGTTTAGCAGGCAACCTTGTAAAATGCAGACAATCAGACTCCTTAGGACAATTAGGTGAAAATCACGGTGTCAAGTCAAGTCAGATAAGTGAAGAAACATTACCACTTCAAGCAGTAAAAATGTCAAAAGAAATTTGAAATTTAACAGGCCGGCGACTGAAGGCCATGCATTGTTTGTGAAGCATCAGATAGATTGTGAATCTGGATTACCCACTCAGTGGGGAAACAGGGGAGGGTCCTGCCATAAAAAGGTATATAAACTGTGTTTTGGAACTAGTAGATGCGCTCTCTCCTGCTTGTGGGGCGCCCGCCATTGCAATCGCGAATAAATTACTACTTCACTGAGATCCTCGCCTGAGCCTAAGTTATTGGCTACGGAGTGTTTCTCACAATTTGGGGGCTCGTCCGGGATCCAGTCACCTACTGGGGAGCCCCACCGCCGCAGCAGCAGGAAGGCATGCCCCGCTGATTTCAGCGGTCCTGTGCATCGACGGTGGTGGTTCTGCGGAAAGCTGACAGAGGGCCCGAGACTGGTTAAAGAGGCAGGATCCGTGAAGTAGTGGGGAAAGGAAGAAGGTAGGCACTCCGGGTTTTTAAGAATCGATCCGCTAACTCTGTGCACAGACCAAGGTAAGAAATATTAAGTATTGCCTTGGGGGTCGGGTGATCTGGTGTATGGTAAGCCCTTGCACGGGGAAGTGCTGGCACTACACCAGGGGAATCTGGTGTACGGTAATCCTTGCACGCGGAAGTGCTTGGAAGTACACCAGGGAATCTGGTAAACTCAGGTGTGCGGTAACGCTGGCACGGGGAAGTGCTTGGCGGTACACCCCCATCTTTCAGTACGTTGGTGTGTGGTACACTGCAGAAGGGAAAATTCTGTAGCACATACCGGCGAGGGTTAGGAAAGATGGGAAGTACGAGTTCCAGGGAATCTGGTAAACTCATAGGTGTGCGGTAACGCTTGCACGGGGAAGTGCTTTGCGGTACACCCCCATTTTTCAGTACGTTGGTGTGTGGTACACTGCAGAAGGGAAAATTCTGTAGCACATACTGGCGAGGGTTAGGAAAAATGGGAAAATATGAGTTCCAGGGGACAGGGAGATATCCCTGGGGGAGTGCCTACTAATAGTTCTTCCTGAAGAATGATAAGAAATTGGAAACATAATCCCAAAATTAGAGGGATTGTAAAAGAAAAATAATTAAAAAAAAAAAAAAAAGGGTTAAATATTGTGTATCAGTCTGGACAAAAGAACCAATTAAGGAAACAGCAGTATTTTGGCCAAACTACGGGTCTGATGAAAATTCAGGCTTTAAATTTATGTGTAAACAATAAGATTCCTTTTTCAGAGAAGGAGCCAAGTTATGCTCCCTATAATCTTAATATTGAACTGGTGGCAGCAGCAGTCACTCCGGGAAGGGAGACAGGGACTGTAATTAACACTGTCCCTAAAGAAGGATTGTACTCTAGGCTCTGGCAAGAATTAGAACAAGGTAGAAGATATGTTGAGAATTTTGCCTTCCCTGATACTAACAGTACTAACACTAACTGTGTATCCTCTTAGGTGAACTACCCCCTCCTCCTTACCAGCAGAGAGGTTAGGACTTTTTAAGAAGGAGAGGAAGTCTTTATTCAAGGACCCCAACAGCCTAGCTGAACAATTAGACCAGTTCCTACGACCTGATTTATACTCTTGGGGGAGGGAATTATGTCTATAAGTATTTTGTTTACAGGGAAAGAAATGGGAATGATCAGGAGGAGAGCTGCTATACAAGAATGGGAAAGAGCTCATCCTCCAGGACCAGGGGTAATACCGGCAGGGCAGAAATACCCACTTGCCAATCCTGGCTGGAATAATAATAGTGTGCAACACAGAAATCATATGAGAGACTTCGGGTTAGAATGAGAAAGTACTTGGGGATGAGACCTGAGGACCCAGTATCCCAAGGGCTCTTGAAAGTTCATTGTGTGATTAAAGTCTTGCAAAATACGCAGAAAATGCTTCAGAAGGTGGGGGAATGTAGTGAACAGTCACTGGGGGACCCTCCTGCGGGAGGCCCTGGAGGGGTGTGTCTGGAGGGGAGATGAGAAGGAAAAAAAAAAAAAAAAAAAGAGATCGAAACTAATGGTATTGACAGTGCAGCGGGTAGTGAGGCAGAGGGTTGGAGAAAGATGAAGAAAATCTTCAGGGGGAGTCAGGGCCAGGATGGAAAGGAGAGGAAGAGAGATGAAGGAATGGCAGGCAAAGAGGGCTGCCTGTATTGTGGCCCGAGTCCTAGCAGAGACAGGCTTTGATAAGATGTTTTAAGTGTGGCCAGGCTGGCCACTTCGAATAGGAATATCTGGAGTGGAAGAAGGAGGAAAGAAGGAAAATGGGATGAAATATGCTATATTGATATGTTGTTTCAGTATCTTGGAGGGAAAAGGTATGGAATTAAGTTGGACTCTGACTGAGCCTTTGGTGCTGGTATTAGAAAAGTGCGGGCTGGAGAAAGATAAAGGAAGTGTTAAAAGTCTTGCCGAAGGTGTTAAAGGTGTGGCATGTAATATTTAACAGAGCTGTTTGAAATTGAATGAGCAGGGAAAGGTGATGTAGGCGTTATCTAAGTAACAGTCTAGAAGTTTTGGTATATTTGCATATTTGCTGTGGTGTTTGTTCAGTTTCCCAAGCATCGGGGAGGGGGGAACAGCCTGCTCCACCAGGGGCCTCTCCAGCGGCCGCAGGGGGGGCTTCGGCTCCAGCGCCTGGAGCGCCTCCTCCCCCTCCTTCTGCACTGACTTTGGTGTCTGCGGGGGGGTTTCTTGCTCTCCCAACTGCTGTTGAGCAGCAGGCTTTTGTTTGTTTCTTTGTTTGTTTTCGTGGATGTGTTCTCACAGAGGCACGGACTGTGTTGCTCATGGCTTGGCTCTGGGCAGCAGTGGGCCCCTTAGGGCCAGATGAAATTGTCCCTTATCTGCCACGGGGAGGCTTCCGGGTTTTTTTTCTCACGGGGGCTGCCACTGCAGTTTCCCACCCCCCTACTCACAGCCCCCGAACCTTGCCATCAAACCCAATACACTGGGGAACAGCTAGGTCATTACTGACTTGTAAAGTATCAGGGATTAAATTAACTAATGAAACCCTAAAAAGTGATGGGGGTAGAAGGGGCTGGGATAACAGTGCCACTTTTGGGGGATACCAAGCTGAGACCAGGGGATAAAATGATCACTGGGCAATTATTGTATGTATCCAAGGCAGAGACTAACTTGTTGGGAAGGGATTTGATGATTAAATTGGGCATTCAACTAGTAAATTATTAGACTGGAATAACAGTGTAATTAATGGAGTGCTCTCAGGCCCTGAGAGCAAACGTATATTCACCTCTAACTGGAAAGACCCTGAAATGGGGACGGAAGCAACAATATAGGTGGACAATTTTACCTTGGGGGGTTTACAGGGCCACCTATCTATATGAGTAAGTTTTAAAAAAGATTTTGGAGCAATTACAACCTCCCAAGGAGGTATTAATGTTACAAATATGTGGATCATTTTCTGTTGTCAGGACAGGAGAAAAGAGTTGTGAAGAAAGCTACTAACAAACAAGCTATTCAACTTTCTGGGAAAGCAGGGCTTGAGAGTATTAAAAAAAAAAAAAAAAAAAAAAGTTACAATATGGAGAAAGAGAAGTCAGGTATTTAAGGCATCTAATGTCTGAGGGAAAATGAAGAATAAATCCAGAGAGGATTCAGGGAATTGTTGAAAATTAAGAAAGAACTAAAAAGTTTTAAAAGAATGATTTTTTTAAGGAATCAGGAGCCATGAAGTCTGAAGGAAAACGGATACTCCCTGATGGGAGAGAAATGCTGAATAAAGTGATAATGAGGCAAATATTAACTGTTTTACATCAAAAGAGTCATTGGGAGGTGCAAGCAATGTGTGATATTGTGCTAAGAAAGTATGTCTGTGTAGGAATATACACTTTAGGGAAGCACATATGTAGAGGATGTACCATATGTCAAAAGGTAAATAAAAAGGTGTTCTGTAACCCATTTAGAGGGGGACGGGAGCCAGGGGTTTGACCTTTCCAAAGTATACAGGTAAACTTTACTGAGTTACTTGTTTGTCCTAATTGACCACGTGACTAGATGGGTGTAAGCTTTACTGAAAGGGTTAAAGCAGGCCTTAGAGATTGAGTGGGATTTTCACAGCCCCTGGCACCCCTCCTCTTCTGGGAAGGTGGAGCGAATGAATCAGACATTAAAGAAGCAATTAACTAAACTAGTGTTAGAAACCCAATTTCCTTGGGTAAAATGCTTACTCCTACAGGTTTAAACAGCACCAAGAAAGGATATAGGAATTTCACCATATGAGATGCTGTTCAGATTGCCCTATCTGGGCAGAAGGGATGAGATACCACAATTCAAAATAAGAGAGTTTCCTTAAGAACTGTATTCTGGGGTTGTCTTCTTCTTTGTCATCTCTCAGGACCTGTGGGTTGTTGGCTCAAACCCCACCTTTGGAATTCCCCATTCACCACCATCACCCAGGAAACCGGGTCCTGATTCAGACCTGGAAAGAGTCAACTCCGGCCTGAATGGGAAGGACAATTACTAACCGCTGAAACAGCCGTAAGAACTGCAGAAAAAGGTTGGACTCACTATACTCGAGTGAAGGCATCTGTCGACGCTAGTACGTGGGAAGCTGTTCCACCCCGTGACTATAGTCACTCAAGCTTCACGACAGTTGGAATATGTCGGGGATATCACATACATTCTCGGATTGAGGTTTATCGAGTGTATGTACATTGTGTAGAGATGCTAAGCGTTTCATCATAAACCAGAGTTTAACATACAAACTAATTGTCAGTATAAAACATAATACAGTGAGTATTAGCAGAACAATAACAGGGTGAAGCATCTTGTTGAAGATTCCCTTGGCAGCTGGCGACCATCCAAACAAAGTGTCCCACCAACGGTGTCTCTCATCTCTCTGCACTCTTTCCATCACTCGATGTATTTCTTGTGCATCATGATGGACAGTAATCAGAGTCTTTTGTCCATTTTCTCGGACCTGTGTCATCAGCTGCTTCAGGTCCTCATGTACCAGCAATTTCTTCACCAAGGTAAGGTTCATTCCAATAGGAGTAGGCAGCAGTTCATGAAGCAGAATATAATTAGATGCAATAAGTTGATAAGAAGTGACAGGAGCTGAGTATTTAAAATCACATCCTAGAATTTTGGTAAAATTGCAAACACAAACATTAGAGTGATTACTGGTATCTACCACTGTATCATCTACGATTATAGAATCACAATGAGTTCTCATGCAAACACAACCTTTCCCAATATGTACAAGTACAGTTTCAAGGGTTTCATTAGGATGTATCTCAAAGTGGCAAATATTTTGCTCAGTGTCAAGACAAATGTCTTGAGATTCCAGCGTGTTACTTTCACAGATGAAACCTTTTTGTTCACGCACAATGCATGCTTTTACATCAATTGTTTGCCACTTTCCTCCCTTTTGATGGGCCCATACTTTATGCTCTTTAGGATAAAGTATGGTTCCATTATGATTGAGTCCTAATGCAATGATTGGATATACATTGTATACGGTGGCATTACTTACAGTAAGTATAAAGGCGACAATTTTATCATTTTCTGCATAATGGGTAAAGTTGACTAATTGCCACCATGCTTGAAAATCTTTTTCAAATTCTGAAGCATTATCCCAAATCAATTTTTGAATTTCAGTGGGCAAAGTTCCTCCTTCTCCCTCTCTAATTATAGCTGCTGCTACAGATTGTATCCATAACTGTGCTTGGATACAGCTCAAGGCAAGGGAGGTATTGCCTTGGGCTTTTCCAAGGGCATTTACAATTAATTGATGATCATTTTCCTCAATTTGTTCCCAATGGGGTAAAATATCTGATAGAAGCCATTGATTTGCTCCTAAAGCCAATAAGGATGATTTTATTGGTTGTTCCAGTTTCCTTAGGTCATCTGTAGTAGCAGATACTCTACTCATTAAGACCTCAGCATCAATGCTATTTAATATACCTAATCCTGTCCCTAATAACCCAGTTGCATCCCGTGGCCCTCTTTTAGGGACCAACTAGGGTCAAAGAGAATTTGTTGTTGAATTATGTAAGGGCCTGTATTGAAGATGGAAGGAGTTAGACCAATGGGAGGATGAGTCGGTTTGTTTTCAAATATCTGCGGAGGCAGAGGCTTCTTATATATTTCTGTGCCTCTGTAACCCCAAAGACAGTACACAATTATAGGTTTGGTGAAAGTAAAATTGTACCAGCAATCAAAATTTGGTTCCGTTATTTTGGTAACTGTCTTAATTTCAGTCAGCCAATTATAAGTGGATTGGTTAGTTATTCGGCAACCAATTTGTATTGTCTGTCCAGACATGGCTTGAAGTTCAGCCATTCTTAGAGAATCATTCCAACTCCATTCATCTTTTGAAAATATTTTGTTTCCATGTAGAACTAAAGTAGAGAGATTTAGGTCCTTTCTGTTTTGAGATGTTCTGTTTTGACTGTGCTATACTGTGACAATACATGGTTAGATGCCATGGTGAAACACCTCAGCTCCATGCACAGCCACAGTAGCTAAGCTTCCCTTAAGGTCTGTAATTGCATCAAGGTCAGGGTAAAGCATGGCATTATTAATCCAAACTGTTGATTCGTCATCTTCCAGCTGTCCATATACAGTTTGCTCAGGGTTCCTGTGAACACAAAAGAAAATAAAATATGCTCGGTTGTATTCAACCGGCAGGGTTAGAAAGAGGGTGAAATAGCAATCTTTGATTTCCCATGCATAGAAATATTTGGGAGTAGTTAGCACTATTACTACTGTTAGATACACAGAGGGCTTTCACTATCTCTGCCATGTTTGGAACTGCGGCAGTCAAAGGTATAGTGTTAGCATTCAACTGTCTGTAATCCACTGTAAAATGCCATTGCCTGGTTGGTTCCTTTACTGGCCACACTGGTGAATTATAAGGTGAATGGGTTCTTTTAATAATGTCTATTTTTACCAATTCTGTTACCACCCCGTCAATCCCCATAAGTGCTGCTGCTGACAACAGATATTGCCGATCATTAATGATTTTAGCAGGGGATAAGGGTATGGATGTTTGTAACAGGCTCAGTCTCATGGTGCCTGAATCCCTTTGAAGTGTTGCAAAACTCCACACAGTTCCATCAGGGAGTTTCCACATGCAACCATGCAGTATGTCAAATCCTAAAATATTAGTATATGCAGCACCAACTAATACTTCTATTCTGGTTAATTTTTGTTCCTCTGGCAACCAGAGTGAAATTTTTGCAGTGGGGCATTGTTTTTCCACACCATTGATTCCCGTGAATTTAACCCTGCGTTGACCAGGTGTTATGCTCCGGGTTTGTGCTGTCTCATGTGTAATTACTGACATTTGGGTCCTGGTATCAATAAGAAAATTTACCAATATTTTTTGGGGTTCAATAGGAATAGCAATGATAGGGTCAGAGTGTTCATTAGAGAGCCATTGAATTGCTAATACCCGCTGAGCAGGGTGGCTCACTGCCCTCCCCGGGGACAAGAGTTTTTTTGCCGACACCACAACTCACCTCGTTCCCTATTAGGTTTCAACCTCTCTTTGAATTTGGGGTATCTGGGATTTTTAGTGTGGATTTGGCGGACTCGCCGAGAGTGGTCTTGGGATTTAACACTGGATGAATTAATCCAGCCTATTTGGCATCCGTATTTATCTATGTCTTGTACCAATTCACTCCAGGTGGGAATAGGGGAGTTAGGATTTCGCCTACAACCACTATCATCATCCCTACAAGCAGCTAGTATGTGATCTTGGGTGTTTTCTACAAATATCTTAAGACAATCAGGGAGTCCACGGATGAGAGGGGTTAATTGAACCGGGTCAATAGGAGCTAACATCGGGGATTTCGTTAATTCATCTCTTTCATATATTGCCTGAATGCAGGCTGCTTTCTGTACTGCTACAGCCAAGTCAGCTCCTGGTGTGGTAGTTAAAAATACTCCAGGTCTCCAAAAGCCTCCTACTTCTTCCTTACACAACATCATTCGATCTCCTCCTTTAAGAGAAACTTGACACACATACTCAACTTCTGATTCCCCTGACCGCCTTGAGAACTTCTGTATTTTAACCAACTCTGCTGGTGACAACGGAATCGTTTGCACAGTAGTACGGATTTCATCATTATCATCAACAGTAGTCTCAGTCTTAACCAAAGGTCTCAAGAAAATCGATTGAGGTTCAGAATCAGAAATCTCTTCAACACCATCATCACTGTCAGACCAGAAATCACTGTCCCAGCTTTCAGGTTCTACACTATGCAGCACTCCACGAATCTGCTTGACCGGAGCGCAAGGCTGTACTTTATTTAACAGATGACTAACCCTCTCCAGCAATTGTTTAAGGTGATTATTTTCACTCACAAGTTTATCATTTTCAGTCACAAGTTTGTCATTCTCAATGGAAAGTTTATTATTTTCATCCAAAAGTTTATCCACTCTGATTCCTAATGTTTTTCCCGTCTCCCTTTCAAAGGCCAATGATGACTTCAACACATCAATCTCTGATTTCAAAGCTGTATGTTCCGCATCAGAGATCAGTTTGGGAGCAGGAGTTTCCTTAGCTTTTTGCCAAGCACAAGACAAACAGGCTCCTAACACAGCACAAATCGCACCTTTACCCTTTCTTTGACCAATCTTTCGTGAAGCCTGACACTGCTCAATGCGCTCCACCACCTTTTCCTCATCTTTCCAAAACTTTTGGGAAAACTCCTTCCCTGCCTGGGAAGGGGCACATTTGTATTTTTGCAGACGTTTATTCATAGCAATCCTGCCGACTACGCCAATTTTACTGTCGCGTTAAGGGGTGTAGCTGATTAACCGTTACGGGCCCGGTCAGATTCAGGTTACTGAACCAGTCGGACATTCACCAAAAACACATTAACCGTCTGGGGGTCCAGTCAGACATTCACCAAAAACGCATTAACGGCCTGGGGGTCCGTTCAGACATTCACCAAAAACGCATTAACCGCCTGGGGGTCTGGTTAGATTCAGAACACTGAACTATCACGGATAACCACCCTCACCCTCGTTGCACTCAATGAGAGTTATCACAATGCAATCAAGTATGGTTTATTACAGCAACAGATAATCAGGTTCTTTTGGATTGCCGGCGATAGTGACTGTCTGCAAAGCAAGCTAGTATGCATAAAATACACAGGTGTTATAGGTGTTGTAGGTGTTACAGATGTTATAGATGTTATAGATGTTATAGATGTTACAGGTGTTACAGATGTTATAGATGTTACAGGTGTTACAGGTGCGCAGCCTAGAAATAAACGCGTTAAAAAGAATCAGAGACTCTATAGAGATTTATAAGCAAGTATTTAGATCTCACCCAAAGGCGTCCCAATGGGGGGGGAAGAGAGGCTCAGCCCGTCGACTGATCCCAGGAGTCAGGAGGTCCTAAGGATGTTGTCCTCGGGATGGTATCTCCCCTGATGGTGGTATCTTCCCTAACATCCCCTTTCTCTTGGGCCAATTTATATTATTTTCTATCTTGTAGGTGGAGCTTGAGTGGCTCTAGTCAAGCATATCTTAGTTATGATTGGTGTAAAGTTTTCCCGTCTCCGTTTAAAGTAATAGGCTCCAAGGAATTCAGAGCGCATGCTCAGTGAGGGGTGGTCGCACCTTGGAGGCGGGTAGCTTTTGGGATGGAGGTGTGTTTTGGTATTATAATGATATTATAATGAGCAAAAAGTACACTAGGGTACAGCATTTGTCAAAACATGACAGGTCTTTGGCTTAGGGTGGCAAAAAGTGCAGCTGTGTGCACAAGAACAATCGAGGCCCCATCTGATTACAGAGCCTAGCCGTGGTGTCTCCACTCCACTCTACACTCCGTGCTGTTCCTTAGAGCTAGCACACCAAGTTTCCCCAGCGCGATAGCATCAAAGGTTGGGAGCCTAGGGAACGCTCAAATAATGCAGTTATGCCCTACCCTGAAAGCCTCTTCAATGCTGTACCTTTTCCTCAAAAATGTGAATGTTAGTTTTATTTTCCTAGTTACTTCAGGCATTTACACCACAGGTAAAATGCTTACTCCTACAGGTTTAAACAGCACCAAGAAAGGATATAGGAATTTCACCATATGAGATGCTGTTCAGATTGCCCTATCTGGGCAGAAGGGATGAGATACCACAATTCAAAATAAGAGAGTTTCCTTAAGAACTGTATTCTGGGGTTGTCTTCTTCTTTGTCATCTCTCAGGACCTGTGGGTTGTTGGCTCAAACCCCACCTTTGGAATTCCCCATTCACCACCATCACCCAGGAAACCGGGTCCTGATTCAGACCTGGAAAGAGTCAACTCCGGCCTGAATGGGAAGGACAATTACTAACCGCTGAAACAGCCGTAAGAACTGCAGAAAAAGGTTGGACTCACTATACTCGAGTGAAGGCATCTGTCAACGCTAGTACGTGGGAAGCTGTTCCTACAAAAGACTTGTTGGAAGTTGAAATTGAAGAGAAAAAATCTCATAGTGGACTCTGAGCAGGATAAGGGCTTACAATTGTAAACTAACCTTTTATTTTCACAGGTAACTAACGAGTGTGACTTGTGATTGAGAGAAAGGACAGACCTATAGCGAACTGCAGTGCTCCCAAGGGGGGGTTGTTATAGTAGTAGTGTACATCTTATTTTTGTATCGATAATTATTTGGAAACCTAAGGTTTAAAAATAATGACAGGGAAAAATTGATTACTAATTTTGTTTTTAGTGATTCTAGGCCTCAGAGAAGGCCTCGGTCAATTGGTAACTTGGAAAAGGCATGACCAGATAATAGCAAAAACGGGATACCCCATCAAAATATGGGTGACTGTGACAGGGGGTTATGTACCACAAGCCGTCACGTTTGATGCTTGTGAGGTGTTAGCTTGTGGAGATTTAAATGCCCAATGACAATTGAGCAGAAAGAACAAATAACTGGAAGAGACCCAACAGCCAGATTGAGAATAGCTGTATGGAAACAATCCTCTATTGCCATCAGAGAAAGGGAGAAACTCAAGGAGAAAACAGGAGAGTAAACAGGAGGCCCTCTGAAATGTGGCAGTTCAAACATTTGAGATTCAAACAGGGTATGGGGATGTGAATGCCTGGATAGAATGGGTCAAATATACTGTCCAGAGTCTCAACCGTAGCTACTGCTATGCTTGTGCCTCGGGATGACCGATTGCCCAGATAGTGCCCTTCCCATGGGGGTGGACCAAAGACTCCCAAGGGATGCGCTGTATGATTGCATTGTACCAAGAAAAGACTGCCTGGGGAAATGAGGCCTGTAAGTCTCTCTTTGCTGTTTCTTGCATGATAACAATATCACAGTTCCCCCTGCATTCTCTACAGCTATAGGTAACCATACAGCTTGCCTCTCACGGCAGGGTGTGAGTGCTACCTGGCATCTGGGAGAATTTGCCTTGTGCTACCAAGGACTTGATGGGAAACTGCTCAAGACTAGAGATCCCCAGGGCAGATCTCTGGTGGTATGGTGGAGGGAAGATCTTACGGTCCACCCTACCATCTAATTGGGAAGGCACTTGTGCACTTGTTCAATCAGCTATACCCTTCACCCTGGCATTTGAAAGAGAAACATCACAAATACCCAGAAGAAGTAAAGGAGGCTTAGGAATATCATTTGATGATAGAGTATACATAGATTCTGTTGGGGTACTTAGAGGAGTTCGGGATGAATATAAAGCCAGAAATTAAATTGCTGCAGGGTTTGAGTTACTGTTCTGGTGGGTAACAATCAATAAAAATGTGGATTGGATTAATTATTTCTATTATAATCAGCAGAGATTCATCAATTATACCAAGGATGCGATGAGAGGAATCGCTGAACAACTAGATGCCATCAGCAAAATGGCTTGGGAAAACAGGATAGCATTAGATATGATGCTTGTGGAGAAGGGTGGTGTATGCGTGATGCTGGGCAACCATTGTACTTTTATCCGTAACAATACTGCCCCGGATGGCACAGTAACAAGAGCATTGCAAGGGCTTACCACCCTTGCCAATGAATTAGCAGAAAATTCGGGAGCAGACACTTCCATCACAGGATGGTTGAAATCTTGGTTTGGTAAATGGAAAGGGATGGTAATGTCCATATTTACATCCTTGATTATAGTAGCAGGAGTTTTGACAGCTATTGGCTGTTGCGTTATCCCCTGTGTAAGGGGACTTGTCCAGCGGTTAATTGAAACCACATTATTGAAACAAATGACCATAGATCCACCACCCTACTCAGATAAAATGATACTAGAGGAAATGGAGAGCAAAGAAAGTGAAGAACAGGAAGATATTTACCAAATTACACTTAAAATAAATAAATAAATAAAAATAAAAAGAGTTTTTGCAAAAATCAACAGTTTATAAAAAAAAAAGAAAAGGGGGGAATTGTGGGAATAGAAATGTTGTTTTTGCAGAGTTACATTGTTTAGAAGGAGGGAATGTGGTACTGAGATATGCTTACAGTGATAAGAAAAGTTTAGCAGGCAACCTTGTAAAATGCAGACAATCAGACTCCTTAGGACAATTAGGTGAAAATCACGGTGTCAAGTCAAGTCAGATAAGTGAAGAAACATTACCACTTCAAGCAGTAAAAATGTCAAAAGAAATTTGAAATTTAACAGGCCGGCGACTGAAGGCCATGCATTGTTTGTGAAGCATCAGATAGATTGTGAATCTGGATTACCCACTCAGTGGGGAAACAGGGGAGGGTCCTGCCATAAAAAGGTATATAAACTGTGTTTTGGAACTAGTAGATGCGCTCTCTCCTGCTTGTGGGGCACCCGCCATTGCAATCGCGAATAAATTACTACTTCACTGAGATCCTCGCCTGAGCCTAAGTTATTGGCTACGGAGTGTTTCTCACACTTGGGTCAGCCTTGTTGCCAGGTTTGGAATGTTTAGCCTACCGGTGCTTCGGTGCTGTTGGGCTGCACTCAGAGTGTGAGCTCTGGGCGTTATTTCTCAAATACTGCGTTATTTGAGCGTACAGACCCGAGATATTCTGCGGAGAGGTGATTTAAGGCACGTCAGAACCACCGCTGCGGCGTGTGCCAGCGTCGGACGCCCGTTCGAGTGATCGGGCGGAGCAGGTGAATTGAATTTGGTGCTGGGTGGCGAGGTGGTGTTGGGGGAAGAGCTAGGCTAAGGAGAGCTTCCTCTTGCTCTGCCCCTTCCCATCTCAAATGGCTGCTGCCTGGGGAGATGGGTTCGTTGGGAGGTTAACTACAACGTTACAGTGAGGATGAGGAATCATCTTTAGTCCCGTAGGTATTTGCTGCCAGGCCGCAGCGTTGATTTCAGAAATTGTATTTAAAAAAGGGAAAAGAAAGGAAAGATGTATTCTTTAACATACTCTCTTTTCTCGGAGAGTAGATGGAGGAGCTTCAGCAGTGCCCTTCCTCCGGAAACGATTCCCAGTGTCTGCTCAGACACTGAGGAGGAAAATGGAGGAGAGCCACCCGATAGAAATAAAGGAAAGAAGGGGTCATGGATTAAGGGAAAAGCACTACTTAAAAAATTGGTGCTCTCTAAAAACGGGTTAAGGGTTTGGGACCTGCAGGTGCTGCCTACACCTGTGTGCGTTGCAGTCGTGCCTGTTGCCACTGAGCAAAACGGGGAGAGATGCTTTGTCGAACGCGGCGTGTTAAAGCACATGCCACTGCCTGGAAGAAAAGCACGGACTTCCCTCGTGTGGGCCTTCTTCCCTAGCGATCTGTGGTTTACCTGATGGTTTCCCATAAGCTGAGAATGTTTAAAAGAAAAAAAAAAAAAAAAACAAAAATCAAAACCCAACACCAACGTTGAGAGTGGTGAAGCGGATCCTCACGTGGGGACTCAGAATCAGCGGTGACATCACCATGCGAAGCATTGTGTGTGCTTCGGGTTGGGGCTGCTGCGAGCCTCGCAGCGGGGAGGGAGAGCGGATCCGGGGTGCCTCTGTGTCAGCCCTCTGCCCTGGTGGCTTCGTGAGCACTGAGAGTTTGACTCCTGTGTTCCCAGCTTTCGCTTCCGCACCTGCGGTGTGGCAGAGCCAGCGAGCTGCTTGCTCAGCTGGAGGAGGAAGAGGAGTGACCTCAACATTGCCGAGGTAAAGCACAGTTACTGAAAAGATTTGGCAAAGATGTGGGTTGTACCAGCGCGGCTGCTGCAGCTGCAGCAGATCCTGGAGCATTGGAGAAGATAGAGAGGGGTTTCTTCATGAAAAGAATGCTGTTAAAAGTGTTTTCATGCCAGAAATTAGGATAAACGCCTCTGTTGTTTGATATCCTCTATTGAGCTGGCACATTGGCATTACAGCGTACCTGGCACGCTGTTTGTATTAAAAAAAAAAGGTATTTTATTCAGGGCAGGCCAGAAACCTGCCTTGGCACTTGCACATCGCAGCAATGCTTACAGACCCTGCATCCTGGCTGCCAGGCCAGGATCTAAATCCGATGGTGCTGTTGGTAAACTGAAGCTCAGGAAGCGCTTCTGGGTTTTTTTGTCCTTCCATGTGAATTTTTACCCTGTGAAGATGGTGTATTAAGCTATTTTCGTAACAACAAATAGGTTTAAAAGCCGTTTCAGTTTAACATCTACACGCTTGGGTGTTATTAACAGAGCTTTGTATACTGAGCTGGTGCTTGGTAGGAGAAAAACCATCAATCTTACCTGGGAAACCTGGACCCCCTCAGCTACATACTGCTATGAGGAAACTCAGATGTAAGAACACACTTAAATAACACCTCACCAGAGCTGTTGTGCTCCTGACCACCAAAGGCACCTTTTTCCAACACCGTCGTACTGGAAGTTGATGCAGCTGGTTCCATCCGTAACGTGTGACTGTACAGTGCTGTAAAAGAACTATTTTTTCACAGCTTTGGAGAAAGTGAAGCAGAGAAAACCACGCATAACCACTGATACCTGGACCCCAAACTGCCACAGACTGACGGTGATGCCTACTGGATATCTCCTGATACCCTGCTGCCTTCTGACTGCTCCAGCAGAAGTCCTGTTTTAATTAGCCGGCAGGTCCCTCTGAGGGAGGGACTTTGCTAAAACTCCTGCCGTAGGAAGTATCCTACGGGAGCCAAGTTGCTAAACTGATGTGTGGTTTTCCCTTAACCCCCTCACCCCTGACTTTCCAGTTCCTGACAGCACTGCCAACGTGTGCAGTGTCACCGTGTGCCAACTAGGTGCCAGCTGCCATGGTTTATATATTGTAAAATTAGTGATTTGGGACTCGTGAGCACTGAGGAGAGGCTAGCAATTGCTTAAGAGCTTTCCTTGTGTCGCTGTGGGGCAGGGAGATGGGTGAAACATCTTAGGCTTGAAAGTGATTCCCTGCAGAGTGACGTGCTCAGATCTGCACAACAGATCTGTCGTTTTGGTCACCTTATCAGATCCCTGCTTGAGAGGTTGCTTGCAAGAATCGATTCCTCTTCACCTTGATGTGTCAAGCTAAAGAGAAATCTGTGCCGAAGCACTGTTTGATCAGACGAGTGCCTCAGTTCAGGATTGTTCTTTGACAGCTACAGAAACAGCAGGACGATCAGCGCCTTCAGGAACAGATGAATTTGATCTTGAGGCTGTCGTAAAACAGGTCCCTGAAGTCTGAAGACTCTTCAAATAGTTTGGGCCAGCAAGGAGCAGCTGTACGTGGCGGCTGCGGTAACTCGGGGCTCCGAGTCTCAGAGAGCGTGGTGAAAGGTGACCCCCAGCTGGCTGCTGGAGGAAGCTGAGGCAGCGTTCAGCTCTAACCTTTGCCTTCTTGGCTGTCATCTTTGCACTCCTGCTGTCAGTGGGTGTTGAGTGTCCTTCCCGGCAGCCTCAGAACGTGCCCTCAGATGTAGGCAGCGTTTAGCAGCTAGAATTCCCTCAAATATAAAGAGTACAAATGATGCGTTTTCTGCTTTTGCTTTGGAACTCTTAGCTTGAGGTTTTCCTGCAGGCCTTGAGGTTTCTTGCAGCAGCAGGGATGAGTTCTGTTAGCAAGGGGCTGTTCTGTGCTTCGACTGTGGGAAGATGAATGGTTACGTGTGCACCGTTAAATATAACTTGACACCTAGCACACCGCACTTGCAGCCTGTGGGGTGCTTTAACAAGCAGGTAAATCAGCAGAGGCTGTTTTGCAGCCGGGGTGATGCTGGGTGATTAAAAAGCAGGGGCAGAACAAGGAGTTTCTAGTGTTTGTTCTTGCTTGTCATCCGACTCTCCACTTCCACTGTTCTTTAAAAAAAAACAAAAACAAACAAACAAAAAAATACAAGCAAGGGGTAAGCATCTTAATATCTTTATTATAAATGGAAGGCACAAAAGAGGCCAGCAACAGAGACTGTCCAAGAGAAATGCTTTGTGCTTTATAAACAAACAAGGAAGTACCCTTAGGTGGGTGTGATAATCCTCCTCTAATGCGTTTTTGGGGTGCAAAAATAGATTTGTTCCTTTCTTGCTCTTCTCTGCAGGACAAAGGCAGAATAGGCACTGCAAAGTTAGACCAGGGAGGTCAGTTTGTTCCGTACTGAGAAAGACAAGCCTGTAAAACAAACTAGACAGATTTTCTTTGTACTATTCATCTTCCTTCAGCGAAGGCAAAGCTTATGACACTTGGTGTGTATTTCCAGACCCCCAGCTACTGGCACTGTAGCGCATCTCTAATTCTTTGGTACAAAAGGTTCAAAATCTCTTAATGCAAAAATTTTACCAGCACCCTGGAGCAAAAAAATAGAAATCTAAAACCCTTACCAACTTCTATTACAGACCTGCTGAGTGCACCAGAGTTACTCATTTTTATTCAGGCTTTCAGGGGCAACTTCAGTTGGTTTAGCGCTTGGATTGCTATGTTGGCAGATGTCAGTTTAAAAAAATAAAAAGCTTTTGAGGTCCTTTTTAAAATGAGACTGCTTTTTTGGAATTTGGAATACTGCAAGGTATCGTTGGTTTTGCTTTCTTCCCATTCCTTAGACCAGATCCATTCAGATTCTGAACAGCGTTCCCGGTGTGTTCAGGAAAATGGAAGGCAACAAGCAAAATGATGAGCTCCTTGGGCAGTCAAAAGAGCTAAATCTGGAGAGTGTTTTGAGTCAAACTTCATGCTAAGGAGCACCAGTAATTGTTAGAAGTAGCTGCAGAGGAACCTGCATGGCACTGGGTGTGTTTCTGAAGGTGCTAAAGGTCCGAAGTGACGATTCCTATCCATACTAAAGAAGAGAAGGAAACCTTGCACTTAACTACTGTTTTTATTCCCTTTGTCCAGCATTCAAAAGCAGTAACTAATATGAGAACCCAACTTTTCCTCTCTTTATTTTAGATTTGGGAAAATTCCCTGCTAAAACAATATTTCCTGGAAAATTCACTGGTGTTTGTGTGAGTAAAAGCTTCCAACCTTTTATTATTAATTTGTAAGAACTATTTCATCCACTTTTGTCCAGAAGAGTCAGAAATAATTTGCACAGAAATGTGCAGCGTTTTAATGAAAGGATTCAGAATCACTCTAATTTGAACTGGTTGCAGGTTTTGTGACATTTAGTGTCTTTAAAAAAAAAAAAAATCAAAATTTCTGACTTCATATCAGAAAAAAAGAAAAAAAAATGCTTGTGGCGAAATAAAATCTGTTGCAGCTCTGCTCATCGAAAACTCATTGGCTGTTAAATTGGACCTAAGTCGTCTTCTCTAACCTTTCATGATCCTGCAGCAATGGATGATGATGGATATATGGATTAGGGAACAGCACGTGATGGCAAACCTGTGGTATTTGCTACTGCACTGGGTCTGGCTGGAATGTTTACTTTCCCTGCAGCAGCCCATACAGTGCCGTACTCTGTACTTGTAGCTGGAACAGCAGTGTTATCACACCAGTGTTGTGTCTACTGCTGAGCAGCAGTGGCACAGCATTGGGCCTTTCTCTAACCCTCCTAGGGGGTGGGCAAAAAGGTGAGGAGAGAAACATCACTAGGGCAGCTGACCTAAACCAATCAAAGGGATATTCCTTACCATGTGATGTCCCACTCAGCAATAAAAGGTGGAAACAGGAAGAAGAGGGGAGGGGTGGGCTCTCGTTGGGAAAACGTCGGTCCTCCTCTCGAACACCGGCTGCGTGCGTTGAGGCCTTGCTTCAAGGACGTGGTCAATCATGGCTCATTTGTGGGAAGTAGAGAGTAATTTCTTTCCTCTGCACTTCCATATACCCTTCATTTATTTTGTTTGTTTGTTTTCCTCCCTTCTTTTTATTTTTCCTTTTCCCCTCCCTTTTCCCCTTTCCCTTTTTATTTCCCCTTAGTTAAATTGTTTAGTTCATGGTAGTCTTTATTTAATTATTATAATTTTTTCCCTTTAATTAAATTATCCTTATCTCAACCCGTGAGTTGTTCTTTGCTTTACTTCTCCCCCTCCTCATCTAAAGGAGGGGGAGTGAGAGAGCGGTTGTGGGGTTTAGCTGCCCAGCACGGTAAAACCACCACAGCTACAGCGCAGAAAGAAAAACCAAATTGCTTCCAAAAAATCAAAGTAATTCAAAATCCTTGGTATCATGCAGCCGTGCCACTGGCAAAGTGAGCATTCCCCTGCCTCTCAAAGCTTGCTGTACCCTTGATCTGCTGTCTTGCTGCTGTTAATTGATTGCAACTCTACATGTCTGATCAGGGCTACGAGTTGTTCTCGATATGGAGATCATACAACATATACTGTGCACGCTTGTGTGTATAGATATGTTTATCCTGTATGCATGTACACCCGTATGCATGTTTGTGTGCTGGCCCCCAGATCCCTCATGTTACAAAGCATCGGCCTCGAAGGCATACTCATCAAAATCTTTTGTAGAGCCTCCATTTTTTTCTAGTTCCCTCAAAATGAGAGAATTTTTACGCGCTCTCTGTGTCGAAAAGGCAAAAATTCTGATTTTCACTGTCGCTCTCTCTAACTTTCTCTCACTCCCTCCTCGTGTGTGTATAAACACAGATGTGTGTATGCGTATGCACATCTGTGGATTTAGATGCACTGGTATGTTTTTTGCTGTACAGGTAATAAAGACGGGGAAAGGTTTTTGTGTTTTCTTAATAGGTGAAGAAATCTTGAAGACCAGAGATTGGAACATGCTGAATTTTAAATTAAAAAAAAAAAAAAAAAAAAAAGTTAAATTGTCCGGCTGTGGAAGATGGAGCCTCATTTTTGCAGCCACTTTGAATCACGAGTTCATCTCTAAATGCGCTGTTTTTTTTTTGTTTTGTTTTTGTTTTGTTTTGGTTTTTGTTTTTTATTTTTTTGAAGAGCTAACTAACCGTGGCTGCATCCAGTCTGAGAGAGCATTCAAATGGACTTGCTTCCTCTCTTAGTTATAAGCTGTTTAAAAGCGCATCCTATGTTTGAATTGTGGATGAGAGGTTCCCTTGGCAAAGTGAGGAGGAAAATTCTTCCTACCCCTTTATTATTAATTCACGGATTCAGTCTTGGTTCGGCCTACAGGAGCAGTTAACTGGAAGCCTTTGAAGATCGATAACTTTGCTGAGGTTGTCCAGGTAGGTGAAATCGAAGACCCACAGGGCCTGGAACGTGCTGTTTAATGCGTCCTAACTGTGTTCTAGAGAAGTTATTTGTAGCCATAGTTGATTATTGACTTGCATGTATCATCAGGTGGTTTTTTAAGGAGTGACTCTGTTTTCAGGCTTCCAGATGTGCTCCAAGTCATATTATTGAGGATGTGGAAGAGAACGCTTGCTGACAAAGCTCCTGGCAGCTTTACAGAACTTTAATATTTAGTTAGTTCATGTAACAGCTGATTTCAAGGCTTTGCTCTCTTTGAGAGACTGATAACTTGATTTGATTAACTGAAGAAAGCTGGAAAAATGTTCGTTCCTCATTATTTTTCACTTGTTACTTTCTTTCGGGTTACTTTTAAAAAGAGATTTCACTGACCACAAGCCAGTAGAAGACTTTCAGCCCAAGCAAGGGTGAAGACAGCTCTCTCCAAGAGCAGAGGAAGTCCCTGTGGAGAGAACCCGAGCTTGTTAGCAGAACTCGTCAGCATGTCTAAACAAGGAGACGATTGCTACTTCTATTTCTATTCTACCTGTACCACGGTATGGCTGGCTTTCCTTTGCTTTGCTTTTTTTTTCCCCTTTTTTTCAGGAAGGAGTAGATTAGGAGGAGGAAGCGCACTGGTCTTTGGTTAACTTGAGAACCAGATAGATTGTGAATTCAGTTGTAGCACCATTAGGCAGCAGCATGGCCATTTTTGAGGCTGTACTCTATTTTCCTTGTTGGTTTCCTTTTGGTTCCAGGGAGACAAATGTGCCTACCGCCACTGCGAAGCTGCTCTGGGCAATGAGACGGTCTGCAAGCTGTGGCAGGAGGGTCGTTGTTTCAGGAATGTCTGCCGATTCAGACACATGGAAATTGACGTGAGTGCCTAACAATGTGTTCTCAAAATAAATCCACAAAAGCATTTTTCAGTGCCGTAGGTGTACTGATTGTGCTTTTGCAGGATAGATTTGTTTGCTTCAAAATCATACTGGTTTCTGTTACCAAGAGAGGGGGTGGGAGGAAGCAGAGGGAAATAAAATCAATGCCTTAGGTATGTCTTAGCAAGATATTTGTTTATTTTTTTTATTAGATGCTGACAGTTTTCTCAAGAGATGCAGAATAGCTGTTAAATAGACTGCTAAAACCTGCTGGAGCAGGGGGGTAATAAACAGGCTGTTCTATCCTCATGGGAGCAGGCTTGATAATGAACTATCAGGTGTCTTCTGACCCACAGTCCTTCAGATAACGCTGTTGTAGCTGCCTGGGGTAGGAAGTGGGGAAAGTTAAAGGTGCAGCAGAACTAAGTCTCCAAGAAGTAGTTCTAGACAGGGTTAACCTAGGCAATTTCAGATGTTCTTTTTGCCTCTGAATAATCCTAGTATAATCCTAGGTGTATTAGTTTAAGCCACCCTCAACTGATGTCTGAGAGTGCCTGTCTTCTCAAACTGAGTGATGACCAAACTAAGTGTGCATAGTGGTTACAGCTTATGCAAACTTTGTGAATATGCCCAGAAATACTACACTTAACTGAGAAACTGACCTTTGGAATGATGTTTCAGCACTGTGTTGTGACAGCTGTCACGATCTGGAGCTGTGCATCTCTTTGCAAGCCTCAGGTGCATGTTATCACGAGCTTTTCTTTCTTTCTGTCTTCAGAAAAAGCGCAGTGAGATTCCTTGCTACTGGGAGAACCAGCCGGGAGGCTGTCAGAAAGCCAACTGTGCTTTTCATCATGCAAAGGGACGTTACATCGATGGACAATTCTTACCACCAAGCAAGAGTGAGTTTAGGTCCTTTTTCTTTAAGCGCTGAAGAATTAATTTTGAGTATTACTTAGTGGGTGCCAATCCTGTAGGGGGCGTCAGGTAACTGTTCATTTGTGAGGGCAGGAAAAGGTCTGCAGTCATAGGTGTACTGCACCGAGTGTACTGCTGGTGTTTGTTTTCTGCTTTCGTGCTCAGCTTCTCTTTGCTTTGTGTGATGTTTGCCTTGCAGTTTGCTTCCTGTTGTTTCCTCTTTTGCTGGGTGGTAGGGAGATGTGTTGTTGTTGGAAGGGAAATCATTGTTCACGGTGTAAGCAGTGATGGGATGTAAGATTGTTCCTTTCTTGCTTTTCTCTGCAGGACAAAGGCAGAATAGGCAACTGCAAAGTTAGACCAGGGAGGTCAGTTTGTTCCGTACTGAGAAAGACAAGCCTGTAAAACAGACTAGACACATTTTCTTTGTACTATTTATCTTCCGTCAGCAAAGGCAAAGCTTATGACACTTGTTGGTGTTTGTATATATATTTATCCAGTGCTCTCACAACAAAATTTTGATTTGAAGAGGGCACACAGATCTGATTTTTTTATTCTTTTCCAGTAAATAGTATAATAAGCACTGGTATATTTGTATAAAATCAGAGAAATACAAAACAAAAGACTGAATACTATGTGGTATGCATGACATTAAAAAAAAATGGTGGTTTCAAAGCAATATGTACCCTGGTGTGTTTGCCATATACTAGAGTCCAGCTTAAAGTGCACATGATGTGTATTGCATTTTGATATTAATCTCTATGTACAATGTTTTGCATGTAATTTATATGGTTCTGGGGAGAAAAAAAAAAAAAAAAAACAGAAGAAAATCCCCAGAAACCATAGATCCACCAAAAAACCACCCTAAACCTACCTGAAGTTCTCCGAATTCCACAATTTACCCTTTTCCATCATGATGATCGTGGAAAACCCAACGAAACCCAATGGAGACCCCAAAACACGTCAAAAACACCCCAAACAAAAACGACATCACCCCCAAAACTGGAAGAAAATCCTCAAAAAGCACGGATCCAATCCAAAAACCACCCTAAACCTACCTGAACTTCTCCAAATCTCAAAGTCCACTCCCAACCACCATAATATCCATTAGGATCTAAACGAAACACAACGGAAACCCCAAAACACGTCAAAAACACCCCAGAAGCGAACAGGATCAGAAGAAAAAACGTGATTTAAACCCCAAAACCCCTTAAACCTACCTGATGTTCTTCTAAAAGTACAATCCACTCCCAACCACCAGAAAACCCAAAGAAACCCAACAAAACCCAACGGAGACCCCAAAACACGTCAAAAACACCGCAAAAATAAACAGGAACACACCAAAAAGGAAATAAAACCACAAAAGCCATAGATCCACCCCAAAAGTACCCCTAAACATACCTGATGTTCTCCAAAACCCACAGTTTACCCTTTTTCACCATGATGACCAACAAGAACCACACTAAAACCCAACGGAGACGCCAAAACACGTCAAAAACACACCAAACAAGAACGGGATCACCACCAAAAATGAAAGAAAACCCCCAAAACCATAGATCAACCCCAAAACCACCCTAAACCTACCTGATCTTCTCCAAAACCCACAATTTAAACTTTTCTACCATGATGACCATGGAAAACCCAACGAAACCCAACGGAGACCCCAAAACACATAAAAAACACCCCAAACAAGAACAGGATCACAACCAAAAACGAAAGAAAACCCCCAAAACCATAGATCCACATCAAAACCACCCTAAACCTACCTGATGTTCTCCAAAACCCACAATTTACACTTTTCCACCATGATGACCACGGAAAACCCAACGAAACCCAACGGAGACCCCAAAACACGTCAAAAACACCCCAAAAAAGAAAGGGATTAGAAGAAAAAACACCAAAAACTATGAATTTCACCCCAAAACCACCCTAAACTCACCTGATCTTCTCCAAAACCCACCATCCACTCCCATTTAACTTAACGACCAACGAGAACCCAACGAAACCCAAGGGAGACCCCAAAACACGTCTAAAACACCCCAAACAAGAACGGGATCACCCCCAAAATTGGAAGAAAACACCTCAAAACCATAGAACCACCTCAAAACCACCCTAAACCTACCTGATGTTCTCCAAAACCCACAATTTACCCTTTTCCACCATGATGACCACGGAAAACCCAACGAAACCCAACGGAGACCCCAAAACACGTCTAAAACACCCCAAAAAAGAACGGGATCAGAAGAAAAAACACCAAAAACTATGAATTTCCCCCCAAAACCACCCTAAAGCAGCCTGATCTTCTCCAAAACCCACAATCCGCTCCCATTTACCTTAACGTCAAACGAGAACCCAATGAAACCCAAAAAAGACCGCAAAACACGTCAAAAACACCCCAAAGAAGAAAGGGATCACCCCCCAAAAAAACAGAAGAAAACCCCAAATACCAAGAATCCACCCCCAAAGTCCCCCCAAACCTACCTGATGTTCTCCAAAACCCGCAACTTACACTTTTCCACCATGATGACCATGGAAAACCAAAAGAAACCCAACGCAGACCTCAAAACACGTCAAAACCACCGCAAACACAAACGGGATCACCCAAAAACTGGAAGAAAATCCCCCAAAACCATAGATCCACCCCAAAACCACCCTAAACCTACCTGATGTTCTCCAAAACCCACAATCCACTCCTATTTAACATAATGACAAACAAGAACCCAACAAAACCTAAAGAGACCCCAAAAAACGTCAAAAACACCCCAAACAAGAACGGCATCACCCCCAAAACTGGAAGAAAATCCGCCAAAAACATAGATCCACCCCAAAGACACCCTAAACCTACCTGATGTTCTCCTAATCCCAAAGCACACTCCCAACCACCATAAAACACATTAGGAACTCAACAAAACGCAACGGAAACCCCAAAACACTTCAAAATCACCCGAAGAAAGGAGAGGATCACTCTCCAAGAAAGAAGAAAAGCCCAAATACCATGAATCCACGCGAAAAGTCCCCCTAAACCTACCTGAAGTTTTCCAAAACCAGCAATTTACCCTTTTCCACCATGATGACCACGGAAAACCCAACGAAACCCAACAGAGACCCCCAAGCACGTCAAAAACACACCAAAATCAACCCAGATCCTAAAAAAAAAAAAAAAAATGCCAGGATTTAACCCTAAAGAAACCCTTAAACCTACCTGATGTTCTGCAAAACCCACAATCCACTCCTATTTAACATAATGACAAACAAGAACCCAACAAAACCTAATGGAGACCCCAAAACACGTCAAAAACACCCCAAAAAATAACGGGATCACCCCCAAAAGTGGAAGAAAATCCGCCAAAACCATAGATCCACCCCAAAACCACCCTAAATCTACCTGATGTTCTCCAAAACCCACAATCCACTCCTATTTAACATAATGACCAACAAGAACACAACAAAACCCAACGGAGACCCCAAAACACGTCAAAAACACCCCAAAATAGAACAGGATCACACCAAAAAATAGAAGAAAACCCCAAATACCATAGATCCACCCCAAAGACACCCTAAACCTACCTGATGTTCTCCTAATCCCAAAGCACACTCCCAACCACCATAAAACACATTAGGAACTCAACGAAACGCAACGGAAACCCCAAAACACTTCAAAATCACCCGAAGAAAAGAGAGGATCTCTCTCCAAAAAAGAAGAAACGCCCAAATACCATGAATCCACGCGAAAAGTCCCCCTAAACCTACATGAAGGTGGCAGGCGCTGCTGCTCTGTGGGGCTCTCTGCCTGCTGCTCGCCCTCGCCTGCCTCTGCACTGCCGCCGACAGTGCTAGAGTGAAATGTGAAGACTGCTCAGATGGCAGTTATGAGAGTGCTTGTGTGAAGAAGATGTGTGCTGAACTTGACTTTGTCTGCAACAGTGGTCAGTGTGTGCCAAACAGATGGCCGTGTAATGGGGATCCGGACTGTGAAAATGGGTCTGATGAGAGTGCTGAGCTGTGTCATATGAGAACATTTCGGGTAAATGAAATTAGCTGTTGTCCTCAGTCAGTCCAGCGTATCCTGGTGTCCTGGAAATGTGATGGTGAAAAGAACTGTTACAGTGGAGATGATGAAGAGAATTGTGGCATTGTGACTTGTAGTGCAGCAGAATTCACATGCAGTAGTGGGCAATGTATTTCCAAAAGCTTTGTCTGCAATGTTTAAGATGACTGCAGTGATGGTAGCGATGAGCTGGAGTGTGCACCTCCTACCTGTAGTGTTCATGAGTTTCAGTGCAAGAGTTCTACCTGCATCCCTATCAGCTGGGTGTGTGTTGATGATGCTGACTGCTCCTACCACTCGGATGAATCTTTGGAGCAGTGTGGCCGCCTGCCTGCACCTCCAGTGACGTGTTCTACGACTGAGGTGCAGTGCGGCTCAGGTGAATGTATCCACAAAAAGTGGCGATGTGATGGAGATCCTGATTGCAGGGATGGAAGTGATGAAATTAACTGCCCTTCTCGAACCTGCAGGCCAGACCAGTTCAGATGTGAAGATGGGAACTGTGTCCGTGGGAGTAGGCAGTGCAGTGGTGTGAGAGACTGTCTGTATGGCACTGATGAAGCAAACTGTAACAATTCAGTGCTCTGGACCTGGCAAATTCAAGTGCAGAAGTGGTGAATGCATAGATATCAGTAAAGTGTGTAACCAGCAGAGAGACTGCAAGGACTGGGGTGATGAGCCCCTGAAGGAATGCAACATAAATGACTGTGACTGTCCAGCTGAGTTTGAGTTTGTAAACAAGAGAAACTGTGGACATATTGATGAATGCCAAAACCCTGGTATCTGTAGTCAAATCTGTATCAACATGAAAGGTGGCTACAAATGTGAATGTAGCCGTGGCTATCAGATGAGTCCTGCTATAGGAACCTGGAAAGGGCCTTGTTTCAGTAGCCAGTAAAAAAAGGTATAGTTCCTCACATTGGGGGTTCAGTGATTCTTTCCTCTCGTGGCTACTTGTTAAAACACTTAATTTTTTATCTTCTGATACATTCTTTTGTATTTTTACACTTTCTTTTTTATCTTTCTTCTTTCTATCATCTGATAAGGCCCTTTCCACGTTCCTGTAGCATTGCACAGGCCGGCGAGAGCGAGCAGCAGGCAGAGCGCCCTGCACCGTCACCTGTGTCACTTATACTACTCCTATTACCCATGCTGTTAGTGTCAGTGGCATCCTCCTTGTACCGTTTCTGTCTTTGTCTCCCCCCTTTTCTTTTTGCCACTGGCCATTCACCACAGATGGGTGAGACACATGATTACTAGTTAGGAAAAAAAGTGTAACGTCTGCTATACGTCTGCAGGCAGTGCCAGATGCAACCTTAGGTTTGTGAAAGAGCCTGCCGGTGGTCATTTGGCAGTGTAGTCTGCGTCTCTGCACTCGTGCCCTGCAATAGCGCTAAGTCGTCATTAGTAATAGTTATAACACCGATCTGGGGACTAACAGTGTTTTTTGCATTGCAAGATAAACCTTTTATAAAAAGAAGGCTAGAGTGAAGCAGCACAGCCGCTGCTGCCGCTGCCTCCATGGTTCCGTCAGACAGGCTGCAGGGTCCTGATGTCCGCTCCTCTGCTCTGTGCCGACTCGCCACACGGTGAGGGTCGGCTACCGGTGTCCACTGACGCCTCTGGTCTCCTGTAGCAACTCATCTCGGATGTCCCGCAATTACTTCAATTTCCCCGCGTTTTGCAACTTCTGTCCAGTCTATTCTGTGTCTCTCAGAGCCGTCCGTGGCTCTGCAGCGTCTCTCAGGGCTCTCTCCGTCCAGCGGTAGTTCCCTCCGTAGTGTCTCGGGTCTCCCAGCGCCGCTCCAGTCTCTCGGTGCCGCTCCGGTCTCTTGGCCTGTTCAGGTCTCAGCGAGCCCAGGTCTCGGCCTGTGCGGGCCTCATATGTTGCAGGAAGCATGTCATATCATGCTCCTGCCTTTTTCTTGTCACAGTCAAAACATTTAAGAGCAAAAATAGGATACACAAGATACACAAGATACACCGGGCCCATATATTAGGCACCACCACTCAAACTTGGACAAAAAAGCACTTCTTTTCAGTCTGTCAAGCACTTCGTTCGTCTCTGCCCACTCCCCTTGCGGAGAGTACGGAACAACGGATCGGAACTCTGCACTCGCTATGCAGAACGCTGCGTCTCCCTCACAGAGCACAATCGCACACGGAGGCCTCCAGCACATCTCATTCATACCACAGGAATATAATTTAGAATGATAACCAACGAAACAAGTATTGTCTCTGACTGTGTTCTTCGTGAAGTGACTTGTAACACTTTGTTGCAAAGCCTTACACTTACACAAACACTTTCGACACAAAATACTTACAATATGCAAATATTACAGTATACAAAATGTCAACACAAAATACATACATAAAAACACATACAATAATTAACACTCCAGTTAGTATCCCTCCAGCAGCCGAAAACGTACCGTTTGTCTGCAGTTTCAGGAGATCTTTGCTCCTGCGGTGAGCAGCTGAGAGTGGAGTCCCCTCCGAGCAAAAACGCTCAGGGTGCACCTAGGGGCGTCCGCGCCGCAGCCGATCCCGCAGCCGAGCAGACTGTCTCCTGCCTGGCTCACCAAAATGACTCACAGAAAGCTGACTCCACAATAAGTAAGATTGTAAAGTAGGTATGTTTACTCAGTTCCATGCAGCACGGGGCGGGTAGTCCCACCAAGGTCATGCACGCCTTAAGTGGCAAATTGCTTTAGTAAAGCGTTACACATACATGAACATTCCTATACATATACATATTCCTAACCTGTCCCTTTGTGAACAGTTCTCCTTATCTCAGACCCCTTGATTAAAGTCCGAACCGTGAGGTTGTTTTTGATCTGGTTCTCAGGGTCACAGGATAACAGGATAGGAGAGGCTCCTCGGGGTCACAGGATAACAGGATAGGAGAGGCTACTGTTATCTGGTGATATAAGTGCAGCACAGGCACAAATGTAGCACATATTCGTTCTTAATCAATTGCTCTCTAATTTCTAATTCCAATGTTTCAGCTTGCTGTTTTCTGGATCCACGGGTATTTTACTATTAATGTTCAAAGCCTGACAGACCCCGTCCTCCGTGGATCAAAATACATGGGGTCTTAAGAGTTCTTTTGGTCATTCTATCTTATAGTACTGGATCATTTTCAATTTACTCTTTAATTTTCTGGGGCCCCTACAGTTTCAATTTCTAATCATTATTCATAATGGACTTTTCGGTCATATATCTGGTAATTTGCTCCCCTTGTGGTCCTCGGTCTTCGATTTTATCTGACCCATCCAGGAATTTTACTAGTGGCAATTCCCACAGCCTTTGGTTGCCCCCAGTGACAGTGTCTTGCAGGGGTTTAGGACCAATCTCCCACCTACGTATCACTCCATTCACCGGCCCAGCGCCCCCAACAGGAGATTTGAACAAGTGAGAAAACAAAAAGACGTGTTTTTTTTTTTTTTTTTCTTCACATCTAGATCATGTTTGGGGTGCATTTGACGTGTTTTGGGGTCTAAGTTGGTTTCGTTGTGTTTTGTTGGTCATTATGTTAAATAGGAGTAGATTGTGGGTTTTGGAAAATATCAGGGTGGTTTTGTGATTGGATCCATGGTAGTGGTGGATTTTCTTCCAGTTTTTTGGGTGATGCCATTCTTGTTTGGGGTGTTTTTGACGTTTTTTGGTGTCTCTGTTGGGTTTTGTTGGGTTCTCGTTGGTCATCATGGTGGAAAAGGGTAAATTGTGGGTTTTGGAGAACATCAGGTAGGTTTAGGGTGATTTTGGGGTGGATCTATGGTTTTGGCGGATTTTCTTCCAGTTTTGGGGGTGATGACGATATTTTTGGGGTGTTTTTGACGTGTTTTGGGGTCTCCATTATGTTTTGTTGGGTTCTTGTTTGTCATTATGTTAAATAGGAGTGGATTGTGGGTTTTGCAGAACATCAGGTAGGTTTAAGGGTTTCTTTAGGGTTAAATCCTAGCTTTTTTTTTTTTTTTTTTTTTTTTTTTTTAGGATCTGGGTTGATTTTGGTGTGTTTTTGACGTGTTTTGGGGTCTCCGTTGGGTTTCGTTTGGTTTTCCGTGGTCATCATGGTGGAAAAGGGTAAATTGCTGGTTTTGGAGAACTTCAGGTAGGTTTAAGGGGACTTTTCGCGTGGATTCATGGTATTTGGGCTTTTCTTCTTTTTTGGAGAGTGATCCTCTCTTTTCTTCGGGTGATTTTGAAGTGTTTTGGGGTTTCCGTTGTGTTTTGTTGGGTTCCTAATGTGTTTTATGGTGGTTGGGAGTGTGCTTTGGGATTAGGAGAACATCAGGTAGGTTTAGGGTGTCTTTGGGGTGGATCTATGGTTTTGGCGTATTTTCTTCCAGTTTTGGGAATGATGCCGTTCTTGTTTGGGGTGTTTTTTACGTTTTTTGGGGTCTCCATTAAGTTTTGTTGGGTTCTTGTTTGTCATAATGTTAAATAGGTGTGGATTGTGGGTTTTGGATATCATAAGGTATGTTTAAGGGTTTTTTGGTTTTATACCATGGCGTTTTTTTTTTTTTTTTTAAGGATCTGAGTTGATTTTGGTGTGTATTTGACGTGTTTGGGGGTCTCCGTTGGGTTTCGTTGGGTTTTGCATTGTCATCATGGTGGAAAATGGTAAATTGTGGGTTTTGGAGATCTTCAGGTAGGTTTAGGATTGTTTTGGGGTGGATCTGTGTTTTTGGGGGATTTTCTTCCTGATTTTAGGATGATCCCCTTCTTTTTTGGGGCGATGTTGACGTGTTTTGGGGTCTCCGTTTGCTTTCGTTGTGCATTCCGTGGTAGTCATTGTGGAAAGGGCTAAATTTTGGGTTTTGGAGAACATGATGAAGGTGTAGGGTGGTTTTGGGGTGGATCTATGTTTTTGGGGGATTTTCTTCCGTTTTGGGGGTGATCCCGTTCTTGTTTGGGGTGACTTTGATGTGTTTTGGGGTCTCCGTTGGGTTTTGTTGTGTTCTTGTTTGTCATTATGTTAAATAGGTGTGGATTGTGGGTTTTGGAGAACATCAGGTAGGTTTAGGGTGCTTTTGGGGTAGATCTATGGTATTCGGGTTTTTTTTTGGAAGGGGGTGTGATTCATGGTATTTGGGGTTTTCTTCTATTTTTTGCGTGATCCTGTTCTTTTTTGGGGTGTTTTTGACGTGTTTTGTGGTCTCTGTTGGGTTTCGTTGGGTTCTCGTTGGTCGTTAAGTTAAATGGGAGTGGATTGTGGGTTTTGGAGAAGAGTAGGTGAGTTTAAGGTGGTATTGGGGGAAAGTTCATACGTTTTGTTTTTTTTTTTTCTTCTGATCCTGTTCTTTTTTGGCGTTATTTTGACGTGTTTTGGGTTCTCCGATTGGTTTTGTTGATTTTTCCTTTGTCATCGTGGTGGTAAAATGTAAATTGTGGGTTTTGGAGAAATTCAGGTGAGTTTAAGGATTTTTGGGGGGTGGATCAATGGTTTTGGGTATTTTCTTTCGTTTTTGGGGGTGATCCTATTCTTTTTGTGGTGTTTTTGACGTGTTTTGGTGTCTCCGTTGGATTTTGTTGGGTTTTCCGTGGTCATCATGGTGGAAAAGGGTAAATTGCGGGTTTTGGAGAACTTCAGGTGGTTTTAATGGGACTTTTGGGGTGGATTCATGGTATTTGCGTTTTTCTTCTTTTTTTGGGGGGGTGATCTTGTTCTTTTTTGGTGTGTTTTTGACATGTTTTGGTGTCTCTGTTGGGTTTCGTTGGGTTGTCGTTTGTCGTTAAGGTCAATGGGAGTGGACTGTGGGGTTTGGAGAAGATCAGGTGAGCTTAGGGTGGTTTTGGGGGAAAATCATGGTTTTGTTTTTTTTTTTTCTACTGATCCAGTTCCTTTTTGGCGTGTTTTTGACGTGTTTTGGGGTCTCTGTTGGGTTTCGTTGCATTTTCCGTTGTCATCATGTTGGAAAATGGTAAATAGTGGGTTTTGGAGAACATCAGGTAGGTTAAGGGGGACGTTTGGGGTGGATTCATGGTATTTGGTTTTTTTTTCGTTTTGGGGTGATCCTGTTCTTGTTTGGGGTGTTTATAAGGTGTTTTGGGGTCTCCGTTGGGTTTTGTTGTTTTCTTGTTGGGCAATATGTTAAATAGGTGTGGATTGTGGGTTTTGGAGAACATCAGGTAGGTTTTAGTTTTTTTGGGGGTTATATCATGGCGTTTTTTTTTTTGTTGTTGTTGTTTTTTTTTTAGGATCTGGGTTGATTTTGTTTTTTTTTTTTTGATTTTTTTGTGTCTCTGTTGTGTTTCGTTGGGTTTTCCGTGGTCATCACGGTGGAAAAGGGTAAATTGTGGGTTTTGGAGAACATCAGGTAGGTTTAGGGTTGTTTTGGGGTGGATCTATGGTTTTGGCGTATTTTCCTCCAGTTTTGGGGGTGATGCCGATATTTTTTGGGGTGTTTTTGACGTGTTTTGGGGTCTCCATTAGGTTTTGTTGGGTTCTTGTTTGTCATTATGTTAAATAGGAGTGGATTGTGGGTTTTGCAGAACATCAGGTAGGTTTAAGGGTTTTTTTAGGGTTAAATCATGGCATTTTTTTTTTTTTTTTTAGGATCTGAGTTGATTTTGGTGTGTTTTTGACGTGTTTTGGGGTCTCCGTTGGGTTTCGTTGGGTTTTCCGTGGTCATCATGATGGAAAAGGGTAAGTTGTGGGTTTTGGAGAACATCAGGTGAGTTTAAGGATTTTTGGGGGGTGGATCTATGGTTTTGGGAATTTTCTTTCTTTTTTGGGTGTGATCCTATTCTTTTTGTGGTGTTTTTGGCATATTTTGGGATCTCCGTTGGGTTTTGTTGGGTTTCCCTTGTCATCGTGGTGGAAAAGGGTAAATTGTGGGTTTTGGAGAACATCAGGTATGTTAAGGGGGACTTTTGGGATGGATCTATGGTTTTTGGGGTTTTCTTTCGTTTTGGGGTGATCCTGTTCTTGTTTGGGGGTGTTTTTGACGTGTTTTGGGGTCTCCGTTTTGTTTTTTTTGGTTCTCAGTCATTATGGGGGAAAAGGGTAAATTGTGGATTTTGGAGAACATCAGGTGATTTTAAGGATTTTTGGGGGGTGAATCTATGATTTTGGGGGATTTCTTCTGTTTTTTTTTAGGGTTATCTTCTTTTTTTGGGGTAGTCCCATTCTTTTTTGTGGTGTTTTGTTGGGTTTTCCGTTGTTATCGTGGTGGAAAATTTTAAATTGCGGGTTTTGGAGAACATCAGGTAGGTTTAGGGGGACTTTTCGGTTGGATTCATGGTATTTGGCATTTTCTTCTGTTTTTTGGGGTGATCCTGTTCTTTTTTGGGGTGTTTTTGACGTGTTTTGTGGTCTCCGTTGGGTTTCGTTGTGTTCTCGTTGGTCGATAAGGTAAATGGGAGTGGATTGTGGGTTTTGGAGAAGATTAGGTGAGTTTAGGGTGGTATTGGGGGAAAATTCATACTTTTTTTTTTTCTTTTTTTTTTTATTCTTCTGATCCAGTTCTTTTTTGGCGTGTTTTTGACGTGTTATGGGGTCTCCGACGGGTTTCGTTGGGTTTTCCTTTGTCATCGTGGTGGAAAAGGTAAATAGTGGGTTTTGGAGAACATCAGGTAGGTTTAGGGTGGTTTGAGGATGGATCTATGGTTCTGGGTGTTTTCTTTCATTTTTGGGGGTGATCGTGTTATTTTTTGGGGTGTCTTTGACGTGTTTTGGGGTCTCTGTTGGGTTTCGCTGGGTTTTCCATTGTCATCATGGTGGAAAATGGTAAATTGTGGGTTTTGGAGAACATCAGGTAGGTTTAGGGGGACTTTTGGGGTGGATCTATGGCTTTGGGGGTTTTCTTCTCTTATTTTGGGATGATCCTGTTCTTTTTTGGGGTGTTTATGCCGTGTTTTGGTGTCTCCGTTGGGTTTTGTTGGGTTCCTAATGGGTTTTATGGTGGTTGGGAGTGGACTTTGGGATTTGGAGAACATCAGGTAGGTTTAGGGGGACATATGGGGTGGATCTATGGCTTCTTGGGGTTTTCTTGTGTTTTCTGGGGTGATCCTATTCTTTTTTGTGGTGTTTTTGAGGTGTTTTGTGGTCTCCGTTGGGTTTTGTTGGGTTCTTGTTGGTCATCATGGTGAATGGGAGTGAAATGTGAGATTTGGAGAAGATCAGGTGAGTTTAGGGTGGTTTAGTGGGGAAATTCATGGTTTTTGTTTATGTTTTTTCTTCTGATCCAGTTCTTTTTTGGCGTGTTTTTGACGTGTTTTGTGGTCTCCTTTGGGTTTTGTTGGGTTTTCCGTTGTCATCATGGTGGAAAATGGTAAATTGTGGGTTTTGGAGAACATCAGGTAGGTGTAGGGTGGTTTTGGGGTGGATCTATGGTTTTGGCGTATTTTCTTCCAGTTTTGGGGGTGATGCCGATATTTTTTGGGGTGTTTTTGACGTGTTTTGGGGTCTCCATTAGGTTTTGTTGGGTTCTTGTTTGTCAGAATGTTAAATAGGAGTGGATTGTGGGTTTTGCAGAACATCAGGTAGGTTTAAGGGTTTCTTTAGGGTTAAATCCTGGCATTTTTTTTTTCTTTTTTTTTAGGATCTGGGTTGTTTTTGGTGTGTTTTTGACGTGTTTGGGGGTCTCTGTTGGGTTTCGTTTGGTTTTCCATGGTCCTCATGGTGGAAAAGGGTAAATTGCTGGTTTTGGAGAACTTCAGGTAGGTTTAAGGGGACTTTTCGCGTGGATTCATGGTATTTGGGCGTTTCTTCTATTTTGGAGAGTGATCCTCTCCTTTCTTCGGGTGATTTTGAAGTGTTTTGGGGTTTCCGTTGCGTTTTGTTGAGTTCCTAATGATTTTATGGTGGTTGGGAGTGTGCTTTGGGATTAGGAGAACATCAGGTAGGTTTAGGGTGTCTTTGGGGTGGATCTATGGTATTTGGGGTTTTCTTCTATTTTTTGGTGTGATCCTGTTCTTTTTTGGGGTGTTTTTGACGTGTTTTGGGGTCTCCGTTGGGTTTTGTTGTGTTCTTGTTGGTCATTATGTTAAATAGGAGTGGATCGTGGGTTTTGGAGAACATCAGGTAGGTTTAGGGTGGTTTTGGGGTGGATCTATGGTTTTGGCGTATTTTCTTCCAGTTTTGGGGGTGATGCCGTTCTTGTTTGGGGTGTTTTTGACGTGTTTTGGGGTCTCCATTAGGTTTTGTTGGGTTCTCGTTTGTCATAATGTTAAATAGGAGTGGATTGTGGGTTTTGGAGAACATCAGGTAGGTTTAGGGTGGTTTTGTGATTGGATCTATGGTATTGGTGGATTTTCTTCCAGTACTTTGGGTGATCCCGTTCTTGTTTGGGGTGTTTTTGACGTGTTTTGGGGTCTCCGTTGGGTTTTGTTGGGTTCTTGTTTGTCATTATGTTAAATAGGTGTGGATTGTGGGTTTTGGATATCATAAGGTATGTTTAAGGGTTTTTTGGTTTTATACCATGGCGTTTTTTTTTTTTTTTTTTATGGATCTGAGTTGATTTTGTTGTGTATTTGACGTGTTTGGGGGTCTCCGTTGGGTTTCGTTGGGTTTTGCATTGTCATCATGGTGGAAAATGGTAAATTGTGGGTTTTGGAGATCTTCAGGTAGGTTTAGGATTGTTTTGGGGTGGATCTGTGTTTTTGGGGGATTTTCTTCCTGATTTTAGGATGATCCCCTTCTTTTTTGGGGCGATGTTGACGTGTTTTGGGGTCTCCGTTTGCTTTCGTTGTGCATTCCGTGGTAGTCATTGTGGAAAGGGCTAAATTTTGGGTTTTGGAGAACATGATGAAGGTGTAGGGTGGTTTTGGGGTGGATCTATGTTTTTGGGGGATTTTCTTCCGTTTTGGGGGTGATCCCGTTCTTGTTTGGGGTGACTTTGACGTGTTTTGGGGTCTCCGTTGGCTTTTGTTGTGTTCTTGTTGGTCATTATGTTAAATAGGAGTGGATTGTGGGTTTTGGAGAACATCAGGTAGGTTTAGGATGGTTTTGGGGTGGATCTGTGTTTTTGGGGGATTTTCTTCCAGATTTTGGGATGATCCCCTTCTTTTTTGGGGCGATGTTGACGTGTTTTGGGGTCTCCGTTTGCTTTCGTTGTGCATTCCGTGGTAATCATTGTGGAAAAGGCTAAATTTTGGGTTTTGGAGAACATGATGAAGGTGTAGGGTGGTTTTGGGGTGGATCTATGTTTTTGGGGGATTTTCTTCCGTTTTGGGGGTGATCCCGTTCTTGTTTGGGGTGACTTTGATGTGTTTTGGGGTCTCCGTTGGGTTTTGTTGTGTTCTTGTTTGTCATTATGTTAAATAGGTGTGGATTGTGGGTTTTGGAGAACATCAGGTAGGTTTAGGGTGCTTTTGGGGTAGATCTATGGTATTCGGGTTTTTTTTTGGAAGGGGGTGTGATTCATGGTATTTGGGGTTTTCTTCTATTTTTTGCGTGATCCTGTTCTTTTTTGGGGTGTTTTTGACGTGTTTTGTGGTCTCTGTTGGGTTTCGTTGGGTTCTCGTTGGTCGTTAAGTTAAATGGGAGTGGATTGTGGGTTTTGGAGAAGAGTAGGTGAGTTTAAGGTGGTATTGGGGGAAAGTTCATACGTTTTGTTTTTTTTTTTTTTCTTCTGATCCTGTTCTTTTTTGGCGTTATTTTGACGTGTTTTGGGTTCTCCGATTGGTTTTGTTGATTTTTCCTTTGTCATCGTGGTGGTAAAATGTAAATTGTGGGTTTTGGAGAAATTCAGGTGAGTTTAAGGATTTTTGGGGGGTGGATCAATGGTTTTGGGTATTTTCTTTCGTTTTTGGGGGTGATCCTATTCTTTTTGTGGTGTTTTTGACGTGTTTTGGTGTCTCCGTTGGATTTTGTTGGGTTTTCCGTGGTCATCATGGTGGAAAAGGGTAAATTGCGGGTTTTGGAGAACTTCAGGTGGTTTTAATGGGACTTTTGGGGTGGATTCATGGTATTTGCGTTTTTCTTCTTTTTTTGGGGGGGTGATCTTGTTCTTTTTTGGTGTGTTTTTGACATGTTTTGGTGTCTCTGTTGGGTTTCGTTGGGTTGTCGTTTGTCGTTAAGGTCAATGGGAGTGGACTGTGGGGTTTGGAGAAGATCAGGTGAGCTTAGGGTGGTTTTGGGGGAAAATCATGGTTTTGTTTTTTTTTTTTTCTACTGATCCAGTTCCTTTTTGGCGTGTTTTTGACGTGTTTTGGGGTCTCTGTTGGGTTTCGTTGCATTTTCCGTTGTCATCATGTTGGAAAATGGTAAATAGTGGGTTTTGGAGAACATCAGGTAGGTTAAGGGGGACGTTTGGGGTGGATTCATGGTATTTGGGGTTTTTTTCGTTTTGGGGTGATCCTGTTCTTGTTTGGGGTGTTTATAAGGTGTTTTGGGGTCTCCGTTGGGTTTTGTTGTTTTCTTGTTGGGCAATATGTTAAATAGGTGTGGATTGTGGGTTTTGGAGAACATCAGGTAGGTTTTAGTTTTTTTGGGGGTTATATCATGGCGTTTTTTTTTTTGTTGTTGTTGTTTTTTTTTTAGGATCTGGGTTGATTTTGTTTTTTTTTTTTTTGATTTTTTTGTGTCTCTGTTGTGTTTCGTTGGGTTTTCCGTGGTCATCACGGTGGAAAAGGGTAAATTGTGGGTTTTGGAGAACATCAGGTAGGTTTAGGGTTGTTTTGGGGTGGATCTATGGTTTTGGCGTATTTTCCTCCAGTTTTGGGGGTGATGCCGATATTTTTTGGGGTGTTTTTGACGTGTTTTGGGGTCTCCATTAGGTTTTGTTGGGTTCTTGTTTGTCATTATGTTAAATAGGAGTGGATTGTGGGTTTTGCAGAACATCAGGTAGGTTTAAGGGTTTTTTTAGGGTTAAATCATGGCATTTTTTTTTTTTTTTTTAGGATCTGAGTTGATTTTGGTGTGTTTTTGACGTGTTTTGGGGTCTCCGTTGGGTTTCGTTGGGTTTTCCGTGGTCATCATGATGGAAAAGGGTAAGTTGTGGGTTTTGGAGAACATCAGGTGAGTTTAAGGATTTTTGGGGGGTGGATCTATGGTTTTGGGAATTTTCTTTCTTTTTTGGGTGTGATCCTATTCTTTTTGTGGTGTTTTTGGCATATTTTGGGATCTCCGTTGGGTTTTGTTGGGTTTCCCTTGTCATCGTGGTGGAAAAGGGTAAATTGTGGGTTTTGGAGAACATCAGGTATGTTAAGGGGGACTTTTGGGATGGATCTATGGTTTTTGGGGTTTTCTTTCGTTTTGGGGTGATCCTGTTCTTGTTTGGGGGTGTTTTTGACGTGTTTTGGGGTCTCCGTTTTGTTTTTTTTGGTTCTCAGTCATTATGGGGGAAAAGGGTAAATTGTGGATTTTGGAGAACATCAGGTGATTTTAAGGATTTTTGGGGGGTGAATCTATGATTTTGGGGGATTTCTTCTGTTTTTTTTTAGGGTTATCTTCTTTTTTTGGGGTAGTCCCATTCTTTTTTGTGGTGTTTTGTTGGGTTTTCCGTTGTTATCGTGGTGGAAAATTTTAAATTGCGGGTTTTGGAGAACATCAGGTAGGTTTAGGGGGACTTTTCGGTTGGATTCATGGTATTTGGCATTTTCTTCTGTTTTTTGGGGTGATCCTGTTCTTTTTTGGGGTGTTTTTGACGTGTTTTGTGGTCTCCGTTGGGTTTCGTTGTGTTCTCGTTGGTCGATAAGGTAAATGGGAGTGGATTGTGGGTTTTGGAGAAGATTAGGTGAGTTTAGGGTGGTATTGGGGGAAAATTCATACTTTTTTTTTTTCTTTTTTTTTTTTTTCTTCTGATCCAGTTCTTTTTTGGCGTGTTTTTGACGTGTTATGGGGTCTCCGACGGGTTTCGTTGGGTTTTCCTTTGTCATCGTGGTGGAAAAGGTAAATAGTGGGTTTTGGAGAACTTCAGGTAGGTTTAGGGGGACTTTTGGGGCAGATTCATGGTTTTTGGGGTTTTCTTCTGTTTTTTTTTGGCTGGTCCCATTCTTTTTTGGGAAGTTTTTTAGGTGTTTAGGGTTGTCTTTTGGGTTTTGTTGGGTTCTCGGTCATCATGGTGAAAAAGGGTAAATTGTGGGTTTTGGAGAACATCAGGTGAGTTTAAGGAATTTGGGGGTGTGAATCTATGGCTTTGGGGGATTTCTTCTGTTTTTTTTTTTTTTTTTTTTTTTTTTTTAGGGTTTTCTTCTGTTTTTGGGGTGGTCCCGATCTTTTTTGGGGTGTTTTGTTGGGTTTTCCGTTTTCATCGTGGTGGAAAAGGGTAAATTGCGGGTTATGGAGAACATCAGGTAGGTTTAGGGTGGTTTGAGGATGGATCTATGGTTCTGGGTGTTTTCTTTCATTTTTGGGGGTGATCGTGTTATTTTTTGGGGTGTCTTTGACGTGTTTTGGGGTCTCTGTTGGGTTTCGCTGGGTTTTCCATTGTCATCATGGTGGAAAATGGTAAATTGTGGGTTTTGGAGAACATCAGGTAGGTTTAGGGGGACTTTTGGGGTGGATCTATGGCTTTGGGGGTTTTCTTCTCTTATTTTGGGATGATCCTGTTCTTTTTTGGGGTGTTTATGCCGTGTTTTGGTGTCTCCGTTGGGTTTTGTTGGGTTCCTAATGGGTTTTATGGTGGTTGGGAGTGGACTTTGGGATTTGGAGAACATCAGGTAGGTTTAGGGGGACATATGGGGTGGATCTATGGCTTCTTGGGGTTTTCTTGTGTTTTCTGGGGTGATCCTATTCTTTTTTGTGGTGTTTTTGAGGTGTTTTGTGGTCTCCATTGGGTTTTGTTGGGTTCTTGTTGGTCATCATGGTGAATGGGAGTGAAATGTGAGATTTGGAGAAGATCAGGTGAGTTTAGGGTGGTTTAGTGGGGAAATTCATGGTTTTTGTTTTTGTTTTTTCTTCTGATCCAGTTCTTTTTTGGCGTGTTTTTGACGTGTTTTGTGGTCTCCTTTGGGTTTTGTTGGGTTTTCCGTTGTCATCATGGTGGAAAATGGTAAATTGTGGGTTTTGGAGAACATCAGGTAGGTGTAGGGTGGTTTTGGGGTGGATCTATGGTTTTGGCGTATTTTCTTCCAGTTTTGGGGGTGATGCCGATATTTTTTGGGGTGTTTTTGATGTGTTTTGGGGTCTCCATTAGGTTTTGTTGGGTTCTTGTTTGTCAGAATGTTAAATAGGAGTGGATTGTGGGTTTTGCAGAACATCAGGTAGGTTTAAGGGTTTCTTTAGAGTTAAATCCTAGCTTTTTTTTTTTTTTAGGATCTGGGTTGATTTTGGTGTGTTTTAGACGTGTTTTGGGGTCTCCGTTGGGTTTCGTTGAGTTTTCCGTGGTCATCATGTTGGAAAAGGGTAAATTGCTGGTTTTGGAGAACTTCAGGTAGGTTTAAGGGGACATTTCGCGTAGATTTATGGTATTTGGGCTTTTCTTCTATTTTGGAGAGTGATCCTCTCCTTTCTTCGGGTGATTTTGAAGTGTTTTGGGTTTTCCGTTGCGTTTTGTTGAGTTCCTAATGATTTTATGGTGGTTGGGAGTGTGCTTTGGGATTAGGAGAACATCAGGTAGGTTTAGGGTGTCTTTGGGGTGGATCTATGGTATTTGGGGTTTTCTTCTATTTTTTGGCGTGATCCTGTTCTTTTTTGGTGTGTTTTTGACGTTTTTGGGGGTCTCCGTTGGGTTTTGTTGTGTTCTTGTTGGTCATTATGTTAAATAGGAGTGGATCGTGGGTTTTGGAGAACATCAGGTAGGTTTAGGGTGGTTTTGGGGTGGATCTATGGTTTTGGCGTATTTTCTTCCAGTTTTGGGGGTGATGCCGTTCTTGTTTGGGGTGTTTTTGACGTGTTTTGGGGTCTCCATTAGGTTTTGTTGGGTTCTCGTTTTTCATAATGTTAAATAGGAGTGGATTGTGGGTTTTGGAGAACATCAGGTAGGTTTAGGGTGGTTTTGTGATTGGATCTATGGTATTGGTGGATTTTCTTCCAGTACTTTGGGTGATCCCGTTCTTGTTTGGGGTGTTTTTGACGTGTTTTGGGGTCTCCGTTGGGTTTTGTTGGGTTCTTGTTTGTCATTATGTTAAATAGGTGTGGATTGTGGGTTTTGGATATCATAAGGTATGTTTAAGGGTTTTTTGGTTTTATACCATGGCGTTTTTTTTTTTTTTTTTTATGGATCTGAGTTGATTTTGTTGTGTATTTGACGTGTTTGGGGGTCTCCGTTGGGTTTCGTTGGGTTTTGCATTGTCATCATGGTGGAAAATGGTAAATTGTGGGTTTTGGAGATCTTCAGGTAGGTTTAGGATTGTTTTGGGGTGGATCTGTGTTTTTGGGGGATTTTCTTCCTGATTTTGGGATGACCCCCTTCTTTTTTGGGGCGATGTTGACGTGTTTTGGGGTCTCCGTTTGCTTTCGTTGTGCATTCCGTGGTAGTCATTGTGGAAAGGGCTAAATTTTGGGTTTTGGAGAACATGATGAAGGTGTAGGGTGGTTTTGGGGTGGATCTATGTTTTTGGGGGATTTTCTTCCGTTTTGGGGGTGATCCCGTTCTTGTTTGGGGTGACTTTGATGTGTTTTGGGGTCTCCGTTGGGTTTTGTTGTGTTCTTGTTTGTCATTATGTTAAATAGGTGTGGATTGTGGGTTTTGGAGAACATCAGGTAGGTTTAGGGTGCTTTTGGGGTAGATCTATGGTATTCGGGTTTTTTTTTGGAAGGGGGTGTGATTCATGGTATTTGGGGTTTTCTTCTATTTTTTGCGTGATCCTGTTCTTTTTTGGGGTGTTTTTGACGTGTTTTGTGGTCTCTGTTGGGTTTCGTTGGGTTCTCGTTGGTCATTAAGTTAAATGGGAGTGGATTGTGGGTTTTGGAGAAGAGTAGGTGAGTTTAAGGTGGTATTGGGGGAAAGTTCATACGTTTTGTTTTTTTTTTTTTCTTCTGATCCTGTTCTTTTTTGGCGTTATTTTGACGTGTTTTGGGTTCTCCGATTGGTTTTGTTGATTTTTCCTTTGTCATCGTGGTGGTAAAATGTAAATTGTGGGTTTTGGAGAAATTCAGGTGAGTTTAAGGATTTTTGGGGGGTGGATCAATGGTTTTGGGTATTTTCTTTCGTTTTTGGGGGTGATCCTATTCTTTTTGTGGTGTTTTTGACGTGTTTTGGTGTCTCCGTTGGATTTTGTTGGGTTTTCCGTGGTCATCATGGTGGAAAAGGGTAAATTGCGGGTTTTGGAGAACTTCAGGTGGTTTTAATGGGACTTTTGGGGTGGATTCATGGTATTTGCGTTTTTCTTCTTTTTTTGGGGGGGGTGATCTTGTTCTTTTTTGGTGTGTTTTTGACATGTTTTGGTGTCTCTGTTGGGTTTCGTTGGGTTGTCGTTTGTCGTTAAGGTCAATGGGAGTGGACTGTGGGGTTTGGAGAAGATCAGGTGAGCTTAGGGTGGTTTTGGGGGAAAATCATGGTTTTGTTTTTTTTTTTTTCTACTGATCCAGTTCCTTTTTGGCATGTTTTTGACGTGTTTTGGGGTCTCTGTTGGGTTTCGTTGCATTTTCCATTGTCATCATGTTGGAAAATGGTAAATAGTGGGTTTTGGAGAACATCAGGTAGGTTAAGGGGGACGTTTGGGGTGGATTCATGGTATTTGGGGTTTTTTTCGTTTTGGGGTGATCCTGTTCTTGTTTGGGGTGTTTATAAGGTGTTTTGGGGTCTCCGTTGGGTTTTGTTGTTTTCTTGTTGGGCAATATGTTAAATAGGTGTGGATTGTGGGTTTTGGAGAACATCAGGTAGGTTTTAGTTTTTTGGGGGGTTATATCATGGCGTTTTTTTTTTTGTTGTTGTTGTTTTTTTTTTAGGATCTGGGTTGATTTTGTTTTTTTTTTTTTGATTTTTTTTGTGTCTCTGTTGTGTTTCGTTGGGTTTTCCGTGGTCATCACGGTGGAAAAGGGTAAATTGTGGGTTTTGGAGAACATCAGGTAGGTTTAGGGTTGTTTTGGGGTGGATCTATGGTTTTGGCGTATTTTCCTCCAGTTTTGGGGGTGATGCCGATATTTTTTGGGGTGTTTTTGACGTGTTTTGGGGTCTCCATTAGGTTTTGTTGGGTTCTTGTTTGTCATTATGTTAAATAGGAGTGGATTGTGGGTTTTGCAGAACATCAGGTAGGTTTAAGGGTTTTTTTAGGGTTAAATCATGGCATTTTTTTTTTTTTTTTTAGGATCTGAGTTGATTTTGGTGTGTTTTTGACGTGTTTTGGGGTCTCCGTTGGGTTTCGTTGGGTTTTCCGTGGTCATCATGATGGAAAAGGGTAAGTTGTGGGTTTTGGAGAACATCAGGTGAGTTTAAGGATTTTTGGGGGGTGGATCTATGGTTTTGGGAATTTTCTTTCTTTTTTGGGTGTGATCCTATTCTTTTTGTGGTGTTTTTGGCATATTTTGGGATCTCCGTTGGGTTTTGTTGGGTTTCCCTTGTCATCGTGGTGGAAAAGGGTAAATTGTGGGTTTTGGAGAACATCAGGTATGTTAAGGGGGACTTTTGGGATGGATCTATGGTTTTTGGGGTTTTCTTTCGTTTTGGGGTGATCCTGTTCTTGTTTGGGGGTGTTTTTGACGTGTTTTGGGGTCTCCGTTTTGTTTTTTTTGGTTCTCAGTCATTATGGGGGAAAAGGGTAAATTGTGGATTTTGGAGAACATCAGGTGATTTTAAGGATTTTTGGGGGGTGAATCTATGATTTTGGGGGATTTCTTCTGTTTTTTTTTAGGGTTATCTTCTTTTTTTGGGGTAGTCCCATTCTTTTTTGTGGTGTTTTGTTGGGTTTTCCGTTGTTATCGTGGTGGAAAATTTTAAATTGCGGGTTTTGGAGAACATCAGGTAGGTTTAGGGGGACTTTTCGGTTGGATTCATGGTATTTGGCATTTTCTTCTGTTTTTTGGGGTGATCCTGTTCTTTTTTGGGGTGTTTTTGACGTGTTTTGTGGTCTCCGTTGGGTTTCGTTGTGTTCTCGTTGGTCGATAAGGTAAATGGGAGTGGATTGTGGGTTTTGGAGAAGATTAGGTGAGTTTAGGGTGGTATTGGGGGAAAATTCATACTTTTTTTTTTTCTTTTTTTTTTTTTTCTTCTGATCCAGTTCTTTTTTGGCGTGTTTTTGACGTGTTATGGGGTCTCCGACGGGTTTCGTTGGGTTTTCCTTTGTCATCGTGGTGGAAAAGGTAAATAGTGGGTTTTGGAGAACTTCAGGTAGGTTTAGGGGGACTTTTGGGGCAGATTCATGGTTTTTGGGGTTTTCTTCTGTTTTTTTTTGGCTGGTCCCATTCTTTTTTGGGAAGTTTTTTAGGTGTTTAGGGTTGTCTTTTGGGTTTTGTTGGGTTCTCGGTCATCATGGTGAAAAAGGGTAAATTGTGGGTTTTGGAGAACATCAGGTGAGTTTAAGGAATTTGGGGGTGTGAATCTATGGCTTTGGGGGATTTCTTCTGTTTTTTTTTTTTTTTTTTTTTTTTTTTTTAGGGTTTTCTTCTGTTTTTGGGGTGGTCCCGATCTTTTTTGGGGTGTTTTGTTGGGTTTTCCGTTTTCATCGTGGTGGAAAAGGGTAAATTGCGGGTTATGGAGAACATCAGGTAGGTTTAGGGTGGTTTGAGGATGGATCTATGGTTCTGGGTGTTTTCTTTCATTTTTGGGGGTGATCGTGTTATTTTTTGGGGTGTCTTTGACGTGTTTTGGGGTCTCTGTTGGGTTTCGCTGGGTTTTCCATTGTCATCATGGTGGAAAATGGTAAATTGTGGGTTTTGGAGAACATCAGGTAGGTTTAGGGGGACTTTTGGGGTGGATCTATGGCTTTGGGGGTTTTCTTCTCTTATTTTGGGATGATCCTGTTCTTTTTTGGGGTGTTTATGCCGTGTTTTGGTGTCTCCGTTGGGTTTTGTTGGGTTCCTAATGGGTTTTATGGTGGTTGGGAGTGGACTTTGGGATTTGGAGAACATCAGGTAGGTTTAGGGGGACATATGGGGTGGATCTATGGCTTCTTGGGGTTTTCTTGTGTTTTCTGGGGTGATCCTATTCTTTTTTGTGGTGTTTTTGAGGTGTTTTGTGGTCTCCATTGGGTTTTGTTGGGTTCTTGTTGGTCATCATGGTGAATGGGAGTGAAATGTGAGATTTGGAGAAGATCAGGTGAGTTTAGGGTGGTTTAGTGGGGAAATTCATGGTTTTTGTTTTTGTTTTTTCTTCTGATCCAGTTCTTTTTTGGCGTGTTTTTGACGTGTTTTGTGGTCTCCTTTGGGTTTTGTTGGGTTTTCCGTTGTCATCATGGTGGAAAATGGTAAATTGTGGGTTTTGGAGAACATCAGGTAGGTGTAGGGTGGTTTTGGGGTGGATCTATGGTTTTGGCGTATTTTCTTCCAGTTTTGGGGGTGATGCCGATATTTTTTGGGGTGTTTTTGACGTGTTTTGGGGTCTCCATTAGGTTTTGTTGGGTTCTTGTTTGTCAGAATGTTAAATAGGAGTGGATTGTGGGTTTTGCAGAACATCAGGTAGGTTTAAGGGTTTCTTTAGAGTTAAATCCTAGCTTTTTTTTTTTTTTAGGATCTGGGTTGATTTTGGTGTGTTTTTGACGTGTTTTGGGGTCTCCGTTGGGTTTCGTTGAGTTTTCCGTGGTCATCATGTTGGAAAAGGGTAAATTGCTGGTTTTGGAGAACTTCAGGTAGGTTTAAGGGGACATTTCGCGTAGATTTATGGTATTTGGGCTTTTCTTCTATTTTGGAGAGTGATCCTCTCCTTTCTTCGGGTGATTTTGAAGTGTTTTGGGTTTTCCGTTGCGTTTTGTTGAGTTCCTAATGATTTTATGGTGGTTGGGAGTGTGCTTTGGGATTAGGAGAACATCAGGTAGGTTTAGGGTGTCTTTGGGGTGGATCTATGGTATTTGGGGTTTTCTTCTATTTTTTGGCGTGATCCTGTTCTTTTTTGGTGTGTTTTTGACGTTTTTGGGGGTCTCCGTTGGGTTTTGTTGTGTTCTTGTTGGTCATTATGTTAAATAGGAGTGGATCGTGGGTTTTGGAGAACATCAGGTAGGTTTAGGGTGGTTTTGGGGTGGATCTATGGTTTTGGCGTATTTTCTTCCAGTTTTGGGGGTGATGCGGATATTTTTTTGGTGTGTTTTTGACGTTTTTTAGGGTCTCTGTTGGGTTTTGTTGGGTTCTCGTTGGTCATCATGGTGGAAAAGTGTAAATTGTGGGTTTTGGAGAACATCAGGTAGGTTTAGGGTGGTATTGGGGAGGATCGATGGTTTTGGCGTATTTTCTTCCAGTTTTGGGGGTGATGCCGATATTTTTTGTGGTGTTTTTGACGTGTTTTGTGGTCTCCGTTGGGTTTCGTTGTGTTGTCGTTCGTCGTTAAGTTCAATGGGAGTGGATTGTGGGGTTTGGAGACGATCAGGTGAGTTTAGGGTGGTTTTGGGGGGAAATTCATGGTATAGGGGTTTTTTCTTCTGATCCAGTTCTTTTTTGGCGTGTTTTTGATGTGTTTTTGGGTCTCCGTTGGGTTTTAGTTGGGTTCTTGTTGGTCATCATGTTGGAAAATTGTAAATTGTGGGTTTTGGAGAACATCAGGTAGGTTTAGGGTTGTTTTGGGGTGGATCTATGGTTTTGGTGTTTTCTTCTTTTTTTTTTTGTGGTGATCGTGTTCTTTTTTGGGGTGTTTTTGACGTGTTTTCGGGTCTCCTTTGGGTTTTCGTTTGGTTCATGTTGGTCATCATGGTGAAAAAGCGTAAATTGTGGCTTTTGGAGAACATCAGGTAGGTTTAGGGGGACTTTTGGTGTGGATCTATGGCTTTTGGGGTTTTCTTTCGTTTTTAGGGGTTATCCTGTTCTTTTTTGGGGTGTTTTTGACGTGCTTTGTGGTCTCCGTTGGGTTTCGTTGGGTTTTCCGTGGTCATCATGGTGGAAAAGGGTAAATTGTAGGTTTTAGAGAACATCGGGTAGTTTTAGGGTGGCTTTGGAGTGGATCTATGGTTTTTGGGGATTTCTTCTGTTTTTTAGGGTTTTCTTCTGTTTTTGGGGTGGTCCCGATCTTTTCTGGGGTGTTTCTAATGTGTTTTGGGTTCTGTGTTGTGTTTTGTTTTGATTGTAGTGCGGGTTTCAGGTGTTTTGGGTTCTTCATTGGTTTTTGTTGGGTTCTTGTTTGTCATTATGGTGAATGGGAGTGAAATGTCGATTTGGAGAAGATCAGGTGAGTTTAGGGTGGTTTTGGGGGGAAATTTATGGTTTTTGTTTTATTTTTTTCTTCTGATCCAGTTGTTTCTTGGGGTGTTTTTGACGTGTTTTGGGGTTTCCGTTGCATTTCGTTGAGTTCCTAATGGGTTTTATGGTGGTTGGGAGTGGATTGTACATTTAGGAGAACATCAGGTAGGTTTAGGGTGGTTTGGGGATTGGATCCGTGCTTTTTGGGGTTTTCTTTCGTTTTTAGGGGTTATCCCGTTCTTGTTTGGGGTGTTTTTGACGTGTTTTGGGGTTTCTGTTGGGTTTCATTGTGTTTTCCATGGTCATCATGGTGGAAAAGGGTTAATTGTGGGTTTTGGAGAACATCAGGTAGGTTTAGGGTTGTTTTGGGGTGGATCTATGATTTTGAGGGATTTTCTTCCAATTTTGGGGGTGATCCCTTTGTTTTTAGGGTTGTTTTTGATGTGTTTTGGAGTCTCCTTTGGGTTTTCGTTTAATTCATGTTGGTCATCATGGTGAAAAAGCGTAAATTGTGGCTTTTGGAGAACATCAGGTAGGTTTAGGGGGACTTTTGGTGTGGATCTATGGCTTTTGGGGTTTTCTTTCGTTTTTAGGGGTTATCCTGTTCTTTTTTGGGGTGTTTTTGACGTGCTTTGGGGTCTCCCTTGGGCTTCGTTGGGTTTTTCGTGGTCATCATGGTGGAAAATATTAAATTGTGGGTTTTGTAGAACATCAGGTGAGTTTAAGGTTTTTTGGGGGGTGAATCTATGGTTTTGGGGGATTTCTTCTGTTTTTTAGGGTTTTCTTCTGGTTTTGGGGTGGTCCCGATCTTTTCTGGGGTGTTTTTGACGTGTTTTGGGTTCTCCGTTGCGTTTTGTTTTGTTCTTGTTGGTCATTATGTTAAATAGGAGTGGATTGTGGGTTTTGGAGAAGATCAGGTAGGTTTAAGGTTTTTTGGGGGTGAAATCATGGCATTTTTCTTTTTTAGGATCTGGGTTGATTTTGGGGTTGTTTTGAGGTGTTTTGGGGTCTTCGTTGGGTTTCGTTGGGTTCTTGTTGGTCATGATGTTGAATGGGAGTGAAATGTGGGATTTGGAGAAGATCAGGTGACTTTAGGGTGGTTTTGGGGGGAAATTCATAGCTTTTGGTTTTGTTTTTGTTTTTGTTTTTGTTTTTTTTGATCCAGTTCTTTGTTGGTGTGTTTTTGATGTGTTTTGGGGTTTCCGTTGCATTTCGTTGAGTTCCTAAAGCGTTTTTTGGTGGTTGGGAGTGGATTGTACATTTAGGAGAACATCAGGTAGGTTTAAGGTTTTTTTGGGGGTTAAATCACGTTTTTTCTTATGATCCGGTTCGCTTTGGGGTGTTCTTGACATGTTTTGGTGTTTCCGTTGCGTTTCGTTGAGTTCCTAATGGGTTTTCTGGTGGTTGGGAGTGGACTTTGGGATTTGGAGAATATCAGGTAGGTTTAGGGTTGTTTTGGGGTGCATCTATGATTTTGAGGGATTTTCTTCCAATTTTGGGGGTGATCCCTTTGTTTTTTGGGGTGTTTTTGACGTGTTTTGGGGTCTCCTTTGGGTTTTCGTTTGGTTCATGTTGGTCATCATGGTGAAAAAGCGTAAATTGTGGCTTTTGGAGAACATCAGGTAGGTTTAGGGGGACTTTTGGTGTGGATCTATGGCTTTTGGGGTTTTCTTTCGTTTTTAGGGGTTATCCTGTTCTTTTTTGGGGTGTTTTTGACGTGCTTTGGGTCTCCCTTGGGCTTCGTTGGGTTTTTCGTGGTCATCATGGTGGAAAATATTAAATTGTGGGTTTTGTAGAACATCAGGTGAGTTTAAGGTTTTTTGGGGGGTGAATCTATGGTTTTGGGGGATTTCTTCTGTTTTTTAGGGTTTTCTTCTGGTTTTGGGGTTGTCCCGATCTTTTCTGGGGTGTTTTTGACGTGTTTTGGGTTCTCCGTTGCGTTTTGTTTTGTTCTTGTTGGTCATTATGTTAAATAGGAGTGGATTGTGGGTTTTGGAGAAGATCAGGTAGGTTTAAGGTTTTTTTGGGGTGAAATCATGGCATTTTGGTTGTTTTTTTTTTTAGGATCTGGGTTGATTTTGGGGTTGTTTTGAGGTGTTTTGGGGTCTTCGTTGGGTTTCGTTGGGTTCTTGTTGGTCATGATGTTGAATGGGAGTGAAATGTGGGATTTGGAGAAGATCAGGTGAGTTTAGGGTGGTTTTGGGGGGAAATTCATGGTTTTTGTTTTATTTTTTTCTTCAAGTCTAGTTATTTTTTGTGGTGTTTTTGATGTGTTTTGTGGTCTCCGTTGGGTTTTGTTGGGTTTCCATTGGGTTTTCTGGTGGTTGGGAGTGGATTGTACATTTAGGAGAACATCAGGTAGGTTTAAGGTTTTTTTTTGGTTAAATGACGTTTTTTGTTCTGATTCGGTTGGCTTTGGGGTGTTTTTGAGTTGTTTTGGGGTTTCCGTTGCATTTCGTTGAGTTCCTAATGGGTTTTATGGTGGTTGGGAGTGGACTTTGGGATTTGGAGAACATCAGGTAGGTTTAGGGTTGTTTTGGGGTGCACCTATGATTTTGAGGGATTTTCTTCCAATTTTGGGGGTGATCCCTTTGTTTTTTGGGGTGTTTTTGACGTGTTTTGGGGTCTCCTTTGGGTTTTCGTTTGGTTCATGTTGGTCATCATGGTGAAAAAGCGTAAATTGTGGCTTTTGGAGAACATCAGGTAGGTTTAGGGGGACTTTTGGTGTGGATCTATGGCTTTTGGGGTTTTCTTTCGTTTTTAGGGGTTATCCTGTTCTTTTTTGGGGTGTTTTTGACGTGCTTTGGGGTCTCCGTTGGATTTTGTTGGGTTTTTCGTGGTCATCATGGTGGAAAATATTAAATTGTGGGTTTTGTAGAACATCAGGTGAGTTTAAGGTTTTTTGGGGGGTGAATCTATGGTTTTGGGGGATTTCTTCTGTTTTTTAGGGTTTTCTTCTGTTTTTGGGGTGGTCCCGATCTTTTCTGGGGTGTTTTTGACGTGTTTTGGGTTCTCCGTTGCGTTTTGTTTTGTTCTTGTTGGTCATTATGTTAAATAGGAGTGGATTGTGGGTTTTGGAGAAGATCAGGTAGGTTTAAGGTTTTTTTGGGGTGAAATCATGGCATTTTGGTTGTTTTTTTTTTTAGGATCTGGGTTGATTTTGGGGTTGTTTTGAGGTGTTTTGGGGTCTTCGTTGGGTTTCGTTGGTTTCTTGTTGGTCATGATGTTGAATGGGAGTGAAATGTGGGATTTGGAGAAGATCAGGTGAGTTTAGGGTGGTTTTGGGGGGAAATTCATGGTTTTTGTTTTATTTTTTTCTTCAAGTCTAGTTATTTTTTGTGGTGTTTTTGACGTGTTTTGTGGTCTCCGTTGGGTTTTGTTGGGTTTCCATTGGGTTTTCTGGTGGTTGGGAGTGGATTGTACTTTTAGGAGAACATCAGGTAGGTTTAAGGTTTTTTTTTGGTTAAATGACGTTTTTTGTTCTGATTCGGTTGGCTTTGGGGTGTTTTTGAGGTGTTTTGGGGTTTCCGTTGCATTTCGTTGAGTTCCTAATGGGTTTTATGGTGGTTGGGAGTGGACTTTGGGATTTGGAGAACATCAGGTAGGTTTAGTGTGGTTTTGGGATTGGATCCGTGCTTTTTGGGGTTTTCTTTCGTTTTTGGGGGTGATCCTGTTCTTGTTTGGGGTGTTTTTGACGTGTTTTTGGGTCTCCCTTGGGTTTCGTTGGGTTCTCGTCTGTTGTTAAGGTAAATGGAAGTTCATTTTTGGTTTTGAAGAAGATCAGGTTTGTTTAGGGTGGTTTGGGGGGAAAATTCATAGTTTTGGGTTTTTTTCTTCTTATCCAGTTCTTTTTTGGCGTGTTTTTGACGTGTTTTGGGGTCTCCGTTGGGTTTCGTTGGGTTTTCCGTGGTCATCGTGGTGGAAAAGGTTAAATTGTGGGTTTTGGAGAACATCAGGTAGGTTTATTTTATTTTTTTTTTTTGTGTTGAAATCATGGCATTTTGTTTTGTTTTGTTTTGTTTTCAGGATCTGTGTTGATTTTGGGGTGTTTTTTTGGTGTTTTGGGGTCTTCATTGGGTTTTGTTGGGTTCTGGTTGGTCATGATGGTGAATGGGAGTGAAATGTGGGATTTGGAGAAGATCAGGTGAGTTTAGGGTGGTTTTGGGGGGAAATTCATAGCTTTTGTTTTTGTTTTTGTTTTTGTTTTTTTGATCCAGTTCTTTGTTGGTGTGTTTTTGACGTGTTTTGGGGTTTCTGTTGCATTTCGTTGAGTTCCTAAAGCGTTTTTTGGTGGTTGGGAGTGGATTGTACATTTAGGAGAACATCAGGTAGGTTTAAGGTTTTTTTGGGGGTTAAATCACGTTTTTTCTTATGATCCGGTTCGCTTTGGGGTGTTCTTGACATGTTTTGGTGTTTCCGTTGCGTTTCGTTGAGTTCCTAATGGGTTTTCTGGTGGTTGGGAGTGGACTTTGGGATTTGGAGAACATCAGGTATGTTTAGGGTTGTTTTGGGGTGCATCTATGATTTTGAGGGATTTTCTTCCAATTTTGGGGGTGATCCCTTTGTTTTTTGGGGTGTTTTTGACGTGTTTTGGGGTCTCCTTTGGTTTTTCGTTTGGTTCATGTTGGTCATCATGGTGAAAAAGCGTAAATTGTGGCTTTTGGAGAACATCAGGTAGGTTTAGGGGGACTTTTGGTGTGGATCTATGGCTTTTGGGGTTTTCTTTCGTTTTTAGGGGTTATCCTGTTCTTTTTTGGGGTGTTTTTGACGTGCTTTGAGTCTCCCTTGGGCTTCGTTGGGTTTTTCGTGGTCATCATGGTGGAAAATATTAAATTGTGGGTTTTGTAGAACATCAGGTGAGTTTAAGGTTTTTTGGGGGGTGAATCTATGGTTTTGGGGGATTTCTTCTGTTTTTTAGGGTTTTCTTCTGGTTTTTGGGGTGGTCCCGATCTTTTCTGGGGTGTTTTTGACGTCTTTTGGGTTCTCCGTTGCGTTTTGTTTTGTTCTTGTTGGTCATTATTTTAAATAGGAGTGGATTGTGGGTTTTGGAGAAGATCAGGTAGGTTTAAGGTTTTTTTGGGGTGAAATCATGGCATTTTGTTATTTTTTTTTAGGATCTGGGTTGATTTTGGGGTTGTTTTGAGGTGTTTTGGGGTCTTCGTTGGGTTTCGTTGGGTTCTTGTTGGTCATGAAGTTGAATGGGAGTGAAATGTGGGATTTGGAGAAGATCAGGTGAGTTTAGGGTGGTTTTGGGGGGAAATTTATGGTTTTTGTTTTATTTTTTTCTTCTGATCCAGTTGTTTTTTGGGGTGTTTTTGACGTGTTTTGGGGTCTCCCTTGGGTTTCGTTGGGTTCTCGTCTGTTGTTAAGGTAAATGGAAGTTCATTTTTGGTTTTGAAGAAGATCAGGTTTGTTTAGGGTGGTTTGGGGGGAAAATTCATAGTTTTGGGTTTTTTTCTTCTTATCCAGTTCTTTTTTGGCGTGTTTTTGACGTGTTTTGGGGTCTCCGTTGGGTTTCGTTGGGTTTTCCGTGGTCATCATGGTGGAAAAGTTTAAATTATTGGTTTTGGAGAATATCAGGTAGGTTTAGGGTGGTTTTGGGGTGGATCTATGGTTTTTGGTGTTTTCTTTTGGTTTTAGGGGTTATCCCGTTCTTGTTTGGGGTGTTTTTGACTTGTTTTGGGGTCTCTGTTGGGTTTCGTTGTGTTTTCCATGGTCATCATGGTGGAAAAGGGTAAATTGCGGGTTTTGGAGAACTTCAGGTAGGTTTAGGGGGACTTTTGGTGTGGATCTATGGCTTTTGGGGTTTTCTTTCGTTTTTAGGGGTTATCCTGTTCTTTTTTGGGGTGTTTTTGACGTGCTTTGGGTCTCCCTTGGGCTTCGTTGGGTTTTTCGTGGTCATCATGGTGGAAAATATTAAATTGTGGGTTTTGTAGAACATCAGGTGAGTTTAAGGTTTTTTGGGGGGTGAATCTATGGTTTTGGGGGATTTCTTCTGTTTTTTAGGGTTTTCTTCTCTTTTTGGGGTGGTCCCGATCTTTTCTGGGGTGTTTTTGACGTCTTTTGGGTTCTCCGTTGCGTTTTGTTTTGTTCTTGTTGGTCATTATGTTAAATAGGAGTGGATTGTGGGTTTTGGAGAAGATCAGGTAGGTTTAAGGTTTTTTTGGGGTGAAATCATGGCATTTTGGTTGTTTTTTTTTTAGTATCTGGTTGATTTGGGGGTTGTTTTGAGGTGTTTTGGGGTCTTCGTTGGGTTTCGTTGGGTTCTTGTTGGTCATGATGTTGAATGGGAGTGAAATGTGGGATTTGGAGAAGATCAGGTGAGTTTAGGGTGGTTTTGGGGGGAAATTCATGGTTTTTGTTTTATTTTTTTCTTCAAGTCTAGTTATTTTTTGTGGTGTTTTTGACGTGTTTTGTGGTCTCCGTTGGGTTTTGTTGGGTTTCCATTGGGTTTTCTGGTTGTTGGGAGTGGATTGTACATTTAGGAGAACATCAGGTAGGTTTAAGGTTTTTTTTGGTTAAATGACGTTTTTTGTTCTGATTCGGTTGGCTTTGGGGTGTTTTTGAGGTGTTTTGGGGTTTCCGTTGCATTTCGTTGAGTTCCTAATGGGTTTTATGGTGGTTGGGAGTGGACTTTGGGATTTGGAGAACATCAGGTAGGTTTAGTGTGGTTTTGGGATTGGATCCGTGCTTTTTGGGGTTTTCTTTCGTTTTTGGGGGTGATCCTGTTCTTGTTTGGGGTGTTTTTGACGTGTTTTTGGGTCTCCCTTGGGTTTCGTTGGGTTCTCGTCTGTTGTTAAGGTAAATGGAAGTTCATTTTTGGTTTTGAAGAAGATCAGGTTTGTTTAGGGTGGTTTGGGGGGAAAATTCATAGTTTTGGGTTTTTTTCTTCTTATCCAGTTCTTTTTTGGCGTGTTTTTGACGTGTTTTGGGGTCTCCTTTGGGTTTTTCGTTTGGTTCATGTTGGTCATCATGGTGAAAAAGCGTAAATTGTGGGTTTTGGAGAACATCAGGTAGGTATATTTTATTTTTTTTTGTGGTGAAATCATGGCATTTTGTTTTGTTTTGTTTTGTTTTTAGGATCTGTGTTGATTTTGGGGTGTTTTTTTGGTGTTTTGGGGTCTTCATTGGGTTTTGTTGGGTTCTGGTTGGTCATGATGGTGAATGGGAGTGAAATGTGGGATTTGGAGAAGATCAGGTGAGTTTAGGGTGGTTTAGGGGGGAAATTCATGGTTTTTGTTTTATTTATTTCTTCAAGTCTAGTTATTTTTTGGGGTGTTTTGGACGTGTTTTGTGGTCTCCATTGGATTTTGTTAGGTTTCCATTGGGTATTCTGGTGGTTGGGAGTGGATTGTACATTTAGGAGAATATCAGGTAGGTTTAAGGTTTTTGGGGCGTTAAATGACTTATTTTCTTCTGCTCCGGTTTGCTTTTGGGGTGTTTTTGAGGTGTTTTGGGGTTTCCGTTGCGTTTCGTTGAGTTCCTAATGGGTTTTAAGGTGGTTGGGAGTGGACTTTGGGATTTGGAGAACATCAGGTAGGTTTAGGGTGGTTTTGGGGGGAAATTCATAGCTTTTGTTTTTGTTTTTGTTTTTGTTTTTGTTTTTGTTTTTGTTTTTCTGATCCAGTTCTTTGTTGGGGTGTTTTTTTACGTGTTTTGGGGTTTCCGTTGCATTTCGTTGAGTTCCTACTGGGTTTTATGGTGGTTGGGAGTGGATTGTACATTTAGGAGAACATCAGGTAGGTTTAAGGTTTTTTGGGGGGTTAAATCACGTTTTTTCTTATGATCCGGTTCGCTTTGGGGTGTTCTTGACATGTTTTGGTGTTTCCGTTGCGTTTCGTTGAGTTCCTAATGGGTTTTATGGTGGTTGGGAGTGGACTTTGGGATTTGGAGAATATCAGGTAGGTTTAGGGTTGTTTTGGGGTGCATCTATGATTTTGAGGGATTTTCTTCCAATTTTGGGGGTGATCCCTTTGTTTTTTGGGGTGTTTTTGACGTGTTTTGGGGTCTCCTTTGGTTTTTCGTTTGTTTCATGTTGGTCATCATGGTGAAAAAGCGTAAATTGTGGCTTTTGGAGAACATCAGGTAGGTTTAGGGGGACTTTTGGTGTGGATCTATGGCATTTGGGGTTTTCTTTCGTTTTTAGGGGTTATCCTGTTCTTTTTTGGGGTGTTTTTGTCGTGCTTTGGGGTCTCCGTTGGGTTTTGTTGGGTTTTTCGTGGTCATCATGGTGGAAAATATTAAATTGTGGGTTTTGTAGAACATCAGGTGAGTTTAAGGTTTTTTGGGGGGTGAATCTATGGTTTTGGGGGATTTCTTCTGTTTTTTAGGGTTTTCTTCTGGTTTTTGGGGTGGTCCCGATCTTTTCTGGGGTGTTTTTGACGTCTTTTGGGTTCTCCGTTGCGTTTTGTTTTGTTCTTGTTGGTCATTATTTTAAATAGGAGTGGATTGTGGGGTTTGGAGAAGATCAGGTAGGTTTAAGTTTTTTTTGGGGTGAAATCATGGCTTTTTTTTTTTTTTTTTTAGGATCTGGGTTGATTTTGGGGTTGTTTTGAGGTGTTTTGGGGTCTTCGTTGGGTTTCGTTGGGTTCTTGTTGGTCATGAAGTTGAATGGGAGTGAAATGTGGGATTTGGAGAAGATCAGGTGAGTTTAGGGTGGTTTTGGGGGGAAATTTATGGTTTTTGTTTTATTTTTTTCTTCTGATCCAGTTGTTTTTTGGGGTGTTTTTGACGTGTTTTGGGGTCTCCCTTGGGTTTCGTTGGGTTCTCGTCTGTTGTTAAGGTAAATGGAAGTTCATTTTTGGTTTTGAAGAAGATCAGGTTTGTTTAGGGTGGTTTGGGGGGAAAATTCATAGTTTTGGGTTTTTTTCTTCTTATCCAGTTCTTTTTTGGCGTGTTTTTGACGTGTTTTGGGGTCTCCGTTGGGTTTCGTTGGGTTTTCCGTGGTCATCATGGTGGAAAAGTTTAAATTATTGGTTTTGGAGAATATCAGGTAGGTTTAGGGTGGTTTTGGGGTGGATCTATGGTTTTTGGTGTTTTCTTTTGGTTTTAGGGGTTATCCCGTTCTTGTTTGGGGTGTTTTTGACTTGTTTTGGGGTCTCTGTTGGGTTTCGTTGTGTTTTCCATGGTCATCATGGTGGAAAAGGGTAAATTGCGGGTTTTGGAGAACTTCAGGTAGGTTTAGGGGGACTTTTGGTGTGGATCTATGGCTTTTGGGGTTTTCTTTCGTTTTTAGGGGTTATCCTGTTCTTTTTTGGGGTGTTTTTGACGTGCTTTGGGTCTCCCTTGGGCTTCGTTGGGTTTTTCGTGGTCATCATGGTGGAAAATATTAAATTGTGGGTTTTGTAGAACATCAGGTGAGTTTAAGGTTTTTTGGGGGGTGAATCTATGGTTTTGGGGGATTTCTTCTGTTTTTTTAGGGTTTTCTTCTGTTTTTGGGGTGGTCCCGATCTTTTCTGGGGTGTTTTTGACGTCTTTTGGGTTCTCCGTTGCGTTTTGTTTTGTTCTTGTTGGTCATTATGTTAAATAGGAGTGGATTGTGGGTTTTGGAGAAGATCAGGTAGGTTTAAGGTTTTTTTGGGGTGAAATCATGGCATTTTGGTTGTTTTTTTTTTAGTATCTGGTTGATTTTGGGGTTGTTTTGAGGTGTTTTGGGGTCTTCGTTGGGTTTCGTTGGGTTCTTGTTGGTCATGATGTTGAATGGGAGTGAAATGTGGGATTTGGAGAAGATCAGGTGAGTTTAGGGTGGTTTTGGGGGGAAATTCATGGTTTTTGTTTTATTTTTTTCTTCAAGTCTAGTTATTTTTTGTGGTGTTTTTGACGTGTTTTGTGGTCTCCGTTGGGTTTTGTTGGGTTTCCATTGGGTTTTCTGGTGGTTGGGAGTGGATTGTACATTTAGGAGAACATCAGGTAGGTTTAAGGTTTTTTTTGGTTAAATGACGTTTTTTGTTCTGATTCGGTTGGCTTTGGGGTGTTTTTGAGGTGTTTTGGGGTTTCCGTTGCATTTCGTTGAGTTCCTAATGGGTTTTATGGTGGTTGGGAGTGGACTTTGGGATTTGGAGAACATCAGGTAGGTTTAGTGTGGTTTTGGGATTGGATCCGTGCTTTTTGGGGTTTTCTTTCGTTTTTGGGGGTGATCCTGTTCTTGTTTGGGGTGTTTTTGACGTGTTTTTGGGTCTCCCTTGGGTTTCGTTGGGTTCTCGTCTGTTGTTAAGGTAAATGGAAGTTCATTTTTGGTTTTGAAGAAGATCAGGTTTGTTTAGGGTGGTTTGGGGGGAAAATTCATAGTTTTGGGTTTTTTTCTTCTTATCCAGTTCTTTTTTGGCGTGTTTTTGACGTGTTTTGGGGTCTCCTTTGGGTTTTTCGTTTGGTTCATGTTGGTCATCATGGTGAAAAAGCGTAAATTGTGGGTTTTGGAGAACATCAGGTAGGTATATTTTATTTTTTTTTGTGGTGAAATCATGGCATTTTGTTTTGTTTTGTTTTGTTTTTAGGATCTGTGTTGATTTTGGGGTGTTTTTTTGGTGTTTTGGGGTCTTCATTGGGTTTTGTTGGGTTCTGGTTGGTCATGATGGTGAATGGGAGTGAAATGTGGGATTTGGAGAAGATCAGGTGAGTTTAGGGTGGTTTAGGGGGGAAATTCATGGTTTTTGTTTTATTTATTTCTTCAAGTCTAGTTATTTTTTGGGGTGTTTTGGACGTGTTTTGTGGTCTCCATTGGATTTTGTTAGGTTTCCATTGGGTATTCTGGTGGTTGGGAGTGGATTGTACATTTAGGAGAATATCAGGTAGGTTTAAGGTTTTTGGGGCGTTAAATGACTTATTTTCTTCTGCTCCGGTTTGCTTTTGGGGTGTTTTTGAGGTGTTTTGGGGTTTCCGTTGCGTTTCGTTGAGTTCCTAATGGGTTTTAAGGTGGTTGGGAGTGGACTTTGGGATTTGGAGAACATCAGGTAGGTTTAGGGTGGTTTTGGGGGGAAATTCATAGCTTTTGTTTTTGTTTTTGTTTTTGTTTTTGTTTTTGTTTTTTTGATCCAGTTCTTTGTTGGGGTGTTTTTTTACGTGTTTTGGGGTTTCCGTTGCATTTCGTTGAGTTTCTAATGGGTTTTATGGTGGTTGGGAGTGGATTGTACATTTAGGAGAACATCAGGTAGGTTTAAGGTTTTTTGGGGGGTTAAATCACGTTTTTTCTTATGATCCGGTTCGCTTTGGGGTGTTCTTGACATGTTTTGGTGTTTCCGTTGCGTTTCGTTGAGTTCCTAATGGGTTTTATGGTGGTTGGGAGTGGACTTTGGGATTTGGAGAATATCAGGTAGGTTTAGGGTTGTTTTGGGGTGCATCTATGATTTTGAGGGATTTTCTTCCAATTTTGGGGGTGATCCCTTTGTTTTTTGGGGTGTTTTTGACGTGTTTTGGGGTCTCCTTTGGTTTTTCGTTTGGTTCATGTTGGTCATCATGGTGAAAAAGCGTAAATTGTGGCTTTTGGAGAACATCAGGTAGGTTTAGGGGGACTTTTGGTGTGGATCTATGGCATTTGGGGTTTTCTTTCGTTTTTAGGGGTTATCCAGTTCTTTTTTGGCGTGTTTTTGACGTGTTTTGGGGTCTCCATTGGGTTTCGTTGGGTTTTCCATGGTCATCGTGGTGGAAAAGGTTAAATTGTGGGTTTTGGAGAACATCAGGTAGGTTTATTTTTTTTTTTTTTTTTGTGGTGAAATCATGGCATTTTGTTTTGTTTTGTTTTGTTTTTAGGATCTGTGTTGATTTTGGGGTGTTTTTTTGGTGTTTTGGGGTCTTCATTGGGTTTTGTTGGGTTCTGGTTGGTCATGATGGTGAATGGGAGTGAAATGTGGGATTTGGAGAAGATCAGGTGAGTTTAGGGTGGTTTAGGGGGAAATTCATGGTTTTTGTTTTATTTTTTTCTTCAAGTCTAGTTATTTTTTGGGGTGTTTTTGACGTGTTTTGTGGTCTCCATTGGATTTTGTTAGGTTTCCATTGGGTATTCTGGTGGTTGGGAGTGGATTGTACATTTAGGAGAACATCAGGTAGGTTTAATATTTTTGGGGGGTTAAATGACTTATTTTCTTCTGCTCCGGTTTGCTTTTGGGGTGTTTTTGAGGTGTTTTGGAGTTTCCGTTGCGTTTCGTTGAGTTCCTAATGGGTTTTCTGGTGGTTGGGAGTGGACTTTGGGATTTGGAGAATATCAGGTAGGTTTATGGTGGTTTTGGGGTGGATCTATGGTTCTGGTGAATTTTCTTCCAATTTTGGGGGTGATGCCGTTCTTGTTTGGGGTGTTTTTGACGTGTTTTGGGGTCTGCGTTGGGTTTCGTTGTGTTTTCCGTGGTCATTATTGTGGAAAAGTTTAAATTGTTGGTTTTGGAGAACATCAGGTAGGTTTAGGGTGGTTTTGGGGGGAAATTCATAGCTTTTGTTTTTGTTTTTGTTTTTGTTTTTGTTTTTGTTTTTTTGATCCAGTTCTTTGTTGGGGTGTTTTTTTACGTGTTTTGGGGTTTCCGTTGCATTTCGTTGAGTTTCTAATGGGTTTTATGGTGGTTGGGAGTGGATTGTACATTTAGGAGAACATCAGGTAGGTTTAAGGTTTTTTGGGGGGTTAAATCACGTTTTTTCTTATGATCCGGTTCGCTTTGGGGTGTTCTTGACATGTTTTGGTGTTTCCGTTGCGTTTCGTTGAGTTCCTAATGGGTTTTATGGTGGTTGGGAGTGGACTTTGGGATTTGGAGAATATCAGGTAGGTTTAGGGTTGTTTTGGGGTGCATCTATGATTTTGAGGGATTTTCTTCCAATTTTGGGGGGTGATCCCTTTGTTTTTTGGGGTGTTTTTGACGTGTTTTGGGGTCTCCTTTGGTTTTTCGTTTGGTTCATGTTGGTCATCATGGTGAAAAAGCGTAAATTGTGGCTTTTGGAGAACATCAGGTAGGTTTAGGGGGACTTTTGGTGTGGATCTATGGCATTTGGGGTTTTCTTTCGTTTTTAGGGGTTATCCTGTTCTTTTTTGGGGTGTTTTTGTCGTGCTTTGGGGTCTCCGTTGGGTTTTGTTGGGTTTTTCGTGGTCATCATGGTGGAAAATATTAAATTGTGGGTTTTGTAGAACATCAGGTGAGTTTAAGGTTTTTTGGGGGGTGAATCTATGGTTTTGGGGGATTTCTTCTGTTTTTTAGGGTTTTCTTCTGGTTTTTGGGGTGGTCCCGATCTTTTCTGGGGTGTTTTTGACGTCTTTTGGGTTCTCCGTTGCGTTTTGTTTTGTTCTTGTTGGTCATTATTTTAAATAGGAGTGGATTGTGGGGTTTGGAGAAGATCAGGTAGGTTTAAGTTTTTTTTGGGGTGAAATCATGGCTTTTTTTTTTTTTTTTTAGGATCTGGATTGATTTTGGGGTTGTTTTGAGGTGTTTTGGGGTCTTCGTTGGGTTTCGTTGGGTTCTTGTTGGTCATGATGTTGAATGGGAGTGAAATGTGGGATTTGGAGAAGATCAGGTGAGTTTAGGGTGGTTTTGGGGGGAAATTCATGGTTTTTGTTTTATTTTTTTCTTCTGATCCAGTTGTTTTTTGGGGTGTTTTTGATGTGTTTTGGGGTCTCCGTTGGGTTTTGTTGGGTTTCCATTGGGGTTTTCTGGTGGTTGGGAGTGGATTGTACATTTAGGAGAACATCAGGTAGGTTTATGGGTTTTTTTGGTTAAATGACGTTTTTTCTTCTGATTCGGTTGGCTTTGGGGTGTTTTTGAGGTGTTTTGGGGTTTGCGTTGCGTTTCGTTGAGTTCCTAATGGGTTTTATGGTGGTTGGGAGTGGATTGTACATTTAGGAGAACATCAGGTAGGTTTAGTGTGGTTTTGGGATTGAATCCGTGCTTTTTGGGGTTTTCTTTCGTTTTGGGGGTGATCCTGTTCTTGTTTGGGGTGTTTTTGACGTGTTTTGGGGTCTCCTTTGGGTTTTCGTTTGGTTCATGTTGGTCATCATGGTGAAAAAGCGTAAATTGTGGCTTTTGGAGAACATCAGGTAGGTTTAGGGGGACTTTTGGTGTGGATCTATGGCTTTTGGGGTTTTCTTTCGTTTTTAGGGGTTATCCTGTTCTTTTTTGGGGTGTTTTTTGACGTGCTTTGTGGTCTCCGTTGGATTTTGTTGGTTTTTCGTGGTCATCATGGGGGAAAATATTAAATTGTGGGTTTTGTAGAACATCAGGTGAGTTTAAGGTTTTTTGGGGGGTGAATTTATGGTTTTGGGGGATTTCTTCTGTTTTTTAGGGTTTTCTTCTGTTTTTGGGGTGGTCCCGATCTTTTCTGGGGTGTTTTTGACGTGTTTTGGGTTCTCCGTTGCGTTTTGTTTTGTTCTTGTTGATCATTATGTTACATAGGAGTGGATTGTGGGGTTTGGAGAAGATCAGGTAGGTTTAAGGTTTTTTTGGGGTGAAATCATGGCATTTTTTTTTTTTTTTTTTTAGGATCTGGGTTGATTTTGGGGTTGTTTTGAGGTGTTTTGGGGTCTTCGTTGGGTTTCGTTGGTTTCTTGTTGGTCATGATGTTGAATGGGAGTGAAATGTGGGATTTGGAGAAGATCAGGTGAGTTTAGGGTTGTTTTGGGTGGAAATTCATGGTTTTTGTTTTATTTTTTTCTTCTGATCCAGTTGTTTCTTGGGGTGTTTTTGAGGTGTTTTGGGGTCTCCTTTGGTTTTTCGTTTGGTTCATGTTGGTCTTCATGGTGAAAAAGCGTAAATTGTGGCTTTTGGAGAACATCAGGAAGGTTTAGGGGGACTTTTGGTGTGGATCTATGGCTTTTGGGGTTTTCTTTCGTTTTTAGGGGTTATCCTGTTCTTGTTTGGGGTGTTTTTGACGTGTTTTTGGGTCTCCCTTCGGTTTCGTTGGGTTCTCGTCTGTCGTTAAGGTAAATGGAAGTGCATTTTTGGTTTTGGAGAAGATCAGGTGATTTTAGGGTGGTTTGGGGGGAAAATTCATAGTTTTGGGGTTTATTCTTCTTATCCAGTTCTTTTTTGGCGTGTTTTTGATGTGTTTTGGGGTCTCTGTTGGGTTTCTTTGGTTTTCTGTGGTTATCATGATGGAAAAGTGTAAATTGTGGGTTTTGGAGAACATCAGGTATGTTAAGGGGGACTTTTGGGGTGGATTCATGGTATTTGGGGTTTTCTTCCAGTGTTGGGGTGATGCAGTTCTTCTTTGGGGTGTTTTTGGCAGTGTTTTGGGGTCTCTTTTAGGTTTCGTTGGGTTTTCCGTGGTCATCATGGTGGAAAAGTTTAAATTGTGGATTTTGGAGAACTTCAGTTAGTTTTAGGTGGACTTTCGGGGTGTATTCATGGTATTTGGGGTTTATTTCTGTTTTTTGGGGTGATGCATTTTTTGGGGGGGTGTTTTTAACGTGTTTTTGGGGTCTCCGTTGTGTTTTAGTTGGGTTTTAGTTGGTTATCATGGTGGAAAATGGTAAATTGTGGGTTTTGGAGTATATCATGTAGGTTTAGGGTGTTTTGGGTTGGATCTATGGCTTTTGGGTTTTCTTTCATTTTGTAAGTTTTATCCCGTTCTTTTTTGGGGTGTTTTTGACGTGTTTTGGGGTCTCCTTTGGGTTTTCGTTTGGTTCATGTTGGTCATCATGGTGAAAAAGTGTAAATTGTGGCTTTTGGAGAACATCGGGTAGGTTTAGGGGACTTTTGGTGTGGATCTATGGCTTTTGGGGTTTTCTTTCGTTTTTAGGGTTATCCTGTTCTTGTTTGGGGTGTTTTTGACTTGTTTTGGGGTCTCCGTTGGGTTTTGTTGTGTTTTCCATGGTCATCATGGTGGAAAAGGGTAAATTGTGGGTTTTGGAGAACATCAGGTAGGTTTACGGCTGTTTTGGGGTGGATCTATGATTTTGAGGGATTTTCTTCCAATTTTGGGGGTGATCCCTTTCTTTTCTGGGGTGTTTTTGACGTGTTTTGGGGTCTCCTTTGGGTTTTCGTTTGGTTCATGTTGGTCATCATGGTGAAAAAGCGTAAATTGTGGCTTTTGGAGAACATCAGGTAGGTTTAGGGGGACTTTTGGTGTGGATCTATGGCTTTTGGGGTTTTCTTTCGTTTTTAGGGGTTATCCTGTTCTTTTTTGGGGTGTTTTTGACGTGTTTTGTGGTCTCCCTTGGGCTTCGTTGGGTTTTTCGTGGTCATCATGGTGGAAAAGGGTAAATTGTGGGTTTTGTAGAACATCAGGTGAGTTTAAGGTTTTTTGGGGGGTGAATCTATGGTTTTGGGGGATTTCTTCTGTTTTTTTAGGGTTTTCTTCTGTTTTTGGGGTGGTCCCGATCTTTTCTGGGGTGTTTCTAATGTGTTTTGTGTTCTCTGTTGCGTTTTGTTTTGATTGTACTGTGGTTTTGAGGTGTTTTGGGTTCTTCATTGGTTTTCGTTGGGTTCTTGTTTGTCATTATGGTGAATGGGAGTGAAATGTCGATTTGGAGAAGATCAGGTGAGTATAGGGTGGTTTTGGGGGGAAATTCATAGTTTTTGTTTTTGTTTTTGTTTTTTGTTTTTTTTGATCCAGTTCTTTGTTGGGGTGATTTTGACGTGTTTTGGGGTCTCCTTTGGGTTTTCGTTTGGTTCATGTTGGTCATCATGGTGAAAAAGCGTAAATTGTGGCTTTTGGTGAACATCAGGTAGGTTTAGGGGGACTTTTGGTGTGGATCTATGGCTTTTGGGGTTTTCTTTCGTTTTTAGGGGTTATCCTGTTCTTTTTTGGGGTGTTTTTGACGTGTTTTGTGGTCTCCGTTGGGTTTCGTTGGGTTTTCCATGGTCATCATGGTGGAAAAGGGTAAATTGTGGGTTTTGGAGAACATCAGGTAGGTTTACGGCTGTTTGGGGTGGATCTATGATTTTGAGGGATTTTCTTCCAATTTTGGGGGTGATCCCTTTCTTTTCTGGGGTGTTTTTGACGTGTTTTGGGGTCTCCTTTGGTTTTTCGTTTGGTTCATGTTGGTCATCATGGTGAAAAAGCGTAAATTGTGGCTTTTGGAGAACATCAGGTAGGTTTAGGGGGACTTTTGGTGTGGATCTATGGCTTTTGGGGTTTTCTTTCGTTTTTAGGGGTTATCCTGTTCTTTTTTGGGGTGTTTTTGACGTGTTTTGTGGTCTCCCTTGGGCTTCGTTGGGTTTTTCGTGGTCATCATGGTGGAAAAGGGTAATGTGTAGGTTTTAGAGAACATCCGGTAGTTTTAGGGTGGCTTTGGGGTGGATCTATGGTTTTTGGGGATTTCTTCTGTTTTTTAGGGTTTTCTTCTGTTTTTGGGGTGGTCCCGATCTTTTCTGGGGTGTTTCTAATGTGTTTTGTGTTCTCTGTTGCGTTTTGTTTTGATTGTACTGTGGTTTTGAGGTGTTTTGGGTTCTTCATTGGTTTTCGTTGGGTTCTTGTTTGTCATTATGGTGAATGGGAGTGAAATGTCGATTTGGAGAAGATCAGGTGAGTTTAGGGTGGTTTTGGGGGTAAATTCATGGTTTTTGTTTTATTTTTTTCTTCTGATCCAGTTGTTTTTTGGGGTGTTTTTGGACGTGTTTTGGGGTCTCCGTTGGTTTTTGTTGGGTTTCAATTGTGTTTTCTGGTGGTTGGGAGTGGATTGTACATTTAGGAGAACATCAGGTAGGTTTAAAGTTTTTTGAGGGGTTAAATGACGTATTTTCTTCTGATCCGGTTTGCTTTTGGGGTGTTTTTGAGGTGTTTTGGAGTTTCCGTTGCGTTTCGTTGAGTTCCTAATGGGTTTTATGGTGGTTGGGAGTGGACTTTGGGATTTGGAGAATATCAGGTAGGTTTATGGTGGTTTTGGGGTGGATCTATGGTTTTGGTGAATTTTCTTCCAATTTTGGGGGTGATGCCGTTCTTGTTTGGGGTGTTTTTGACGTGTTTTGAGGTCTGCGTTGGGTTTCGTTGGGTTTTCCGTGGTCATTATGGTGGAAAAGTTTATATTGTTGGTTTTGGAGAACATCAGGTAGGTTTAGGGTGGTTTGGGGATTGGATCCGTGCTTTTTGGGGACTTTCTTTCAGTTTTGGGGGTGATGGTGTTCTTCTTTGGGGTGTTTTTGACGTGTTTTGGGGTCTCTGTTGGGTTTCGTTGGGTTTTCCGTGGTCATGGTGGTGGAAAAGTGAAAACTGCGGGTTTTGGAGAACATCAGGTAGGTTTATGGGGACTTTTGGGGTGGATTCCTTGTATTTGGGGTTTTCTTCTGTTTTTTGGGGGGTGATCGTTTTCTGTTTTGTTTTTTTTTTGATGTGTTTTGGGGTCTCTGTTGGGTTTCTTTGGTTTTCTGTGGTTATCATGATGGAAAAGTGTAAATTGTGGGTTTTGGAGAACATCAGGTATGTTAAGGGGACTTTTGGGGTGGATTCATGGTATTTGGGGTTTTCTTCCAGTGTTGGGGTGATGCAGTTCTTCTTTGGGGTGTTTTTGACGTGTTTTGGGGTCTCTTTTAGGTTTTGTTGGGTTTTCTGTGGTCATTATGGTGGAAAAGTTTATATTGTTGGTTTTGGAGAACATCAGGTAGGTTTAGGGTGGTTTTGGGGTGGATCTATGTTTTTTGGTGTTTTCTTTCGTTTTTAGGGGTTATCCCGTTCTTGTTTGGGGTGTTTTTGACTTGTTTTGGTGTCTCCGTTGGGTTTCGTTGTATTTTCCATGGTCATCATGGTGGAAAAGGGTAAATTGTGGGTTTTGGAGAACATCAGGTAGGTTTAGGGTTGTTTTGGGGTGGATCTATGATTTTGAGGGATTTTCTTCCATTTTTGGTGTGATCCCTTTCTTTTTTGGGGTGTTTTTGACGTGTTTTGGGGTCTCCTTTGGGTTTTCGTTTGGTTCATGTTGGTCATCATGGTGAAAAAGCGTAAATTGTGGCTTTTGGAGAACATCAGGTAGGTTTAGGGGGACTTTTGGTGTGGATCTATGGCTTTTGGGGTTTTCTTTCGTTTTTAGGGGTTATCCTGTTCTTTTTTGGGGTGTTTTTGACGTGTTTTGTGGTCTCCCTTGGGTTTCGTTGGGTTTTCCGTGGTCATCCTGGTGGAAAAGTGTAAATTGTAGGATTTAGAGACATCGGGTAGTTTTAGGGTGGCTTTGGGGTGGATCTATGGTTTTTGGGGATTTCTTCTGTTTTTTAGGGTTTTCTTCTGTTTTTGGGGTGGTCCCGATCTTTTCTGGGGTGCTTCTAATGTGTTTTGTGTTCTCTGTTGCGTTTTGTTTTGATTGTACTGTGGTTTTGAGGTGTTTTGGGTTCTTCATTGGTTTTCGTTGGGTTCTTGTTTGTCATTATGGTGAATGGGAGTGAAATGTCGATTTGGAGAAGATCAGGTGAGTTTAGGGTGGTTTTGGGGGGAAATTCATGGTTTTTGTTTTATTTTTTTCTTCTGATCCAGTTCTTTGTTGGGTGTTTTTGACGTGTTTTGGGGTCTCCGTTGGTTTTTGTTGGGTTTCATTGCATTTTCTGGTGGTTGGGAGTGGATTGTACATTTAGGAGAACATCAGGTAGGTTTAAAGTTTTTTGAGGGGTTAAATGACGTATTTTCTTCTGATCCGGTTTGCTTTTGGGGTGTTTTTGAGGTGTTTTGGAGTTTCCGTTGCGTTTCGTTGAGTTCCTAATGGGTTTTATGGTGGTTGGGAGTGGACTTTGGGATTTGGAGAATATCAGGTAGGTTTATGGTGGTTTTGGGGTGGATCTATGGTTTTGGTGAATTTTCTTCCAATTTTGGGGGTGATGCCGTTCTTGTTTGGGGTGTTTTTGACGTGTTTTGAGGTCTGCGTTGGGTTTCGTTGTGTTTTCCGTGGTCATTATGGTGGAAAAGTTTATATTGTTGGTTTTGGAGAACATCAGGTAGGTTTAGGGTGGTTTGGGGATTGGATCCGTGCTTTTTGGGGACTTTCTTTCAGTTTTGGGGGTGATGCTGTTCTTCTTTGGGGTGTTTTTGACGTGTTTTGGGGTCTCCGTTGGGTTTTCGTTGGGTTTTCCGTGGTCATGGTGGTGGAAAAGTGAAAACTGCGGGTTTTGGAGAACATCAGGTAGGTTTATGGGGACTTTTGGGGTGTATTCCTGGTATTTGGGGTTTTCTTCTGTTTTTTGGGGGGTGATCGTTTTCTGTTTTGGGGTTTTTTTGATGTGTTTTGGGGTCTCTGTTGGGTTTCTTTGGTTTTCTGTGGTTATCATGATGGAAAAGTGTAAATTGTGGGTTTTGGAGAACATCAGGTATGTTAAGGGGGACTTTTGGGGTGGATTCATGGTATTTGGGGTTTTCTTCCAGTGTTGGGGTGATGCAGTTCTTCTTTGGGGTGTTTTTGACGTGTTTTGGGGTCTCTTTTAGGTTTTGTTGGGTTTTCTGTGGTCATTATGGTGGAAAAGTTTATATTGTTGGTTTTGGAGAACATCAGGTAGGTTTAGGGTGGTTTTGGGGTGGATCTATGTTTTTTGGTGTTTTCTTTCGTTTTTAGGGGTTATCCCGTTCTTGTTTGGGGTGTTTTTGACTTGTTTTGGTGTCTCCGTTGGGTTTCGTTGTATTTTCCATGGTCATCATGGTGGAAAAGGGTAAATTGTGGGTTTTGGAGAACATCAGGTAGGTTTAGGGTTGTTTTGGGGTGGATCTATGATTTTGAGGGATTTTCTTCCATTTTTGGTGTGATCCCTTTCTTTTTTGGGGTGTTTTTGACGTGTTTTGGGGTCTCCTTTGGGTTTTCGTTTGGTTCATGTTGGTCATCATGGTGAAAAAGCGTAAATTGTGGCTTTTGGAGAACATCAGGTAGGTTTAGGGGGACTTTTGGTGTGGATCTATGGCTTTTGGGGTTTTCTTTCGTTTTTAGGGGTTATCCTGTTCTTTTTTGGGGTGTTTTTGACGTGTTTTGTGGTCTCCCTTGGGTTTCGTTGGGTTTTCCGTGGTCATCCTGGTGGAAAAGTGTAAATTGTAGGTTTTAGAGAACATCGGGTAGTTTTAGGGTGGCTTTGGGGTGGATCTATGGTTTTTGGGGATTTCTTCTGTTTTTTAGGGTTTTCTTCTGTTTTTGGGGTGGTCCCGATCTTTTCTGGGGTGCTTCTAATGTGTTTTGTGTTCTCTGTTGCGTTTTGTTTTGATTGTACTGTGGTTTTGAGGTGTTTTGGGTTCTTCATTGGTTTTCGTTGGGTTCTTGTTTGTCATTATGGTGAATGGGAGTGAAATGTCGATTTGGAGAAGATCAGGTGAGTTTAGGGTGGTTTTGGGGGGAAATTCATGGTTTTTGTTTTATTTTTTTCTTCTGATCCAGTTGTTTTTTGGGGTGTTTTTGACGTGTTTTGGGGTCTCCGTTGGTTTTTGTTGGGTTTCAATTGCGTTTTCTGGTGGTTGGGAGTGGATTGTACATTTAGGAGAACATCAGGTAGGTTTAAAGTTTTTTGAGGGGTTAAATGACGTATTTTCTTCTGATCCGGTTTGCTTTTGGGGTGTTTTTGAGGTGTTTTGGAGTTTCCGTTGCGTTTCGTTGAGTTCCTAATGGGTTTTATGGTGGTTGGGAGTGGACTTTGGGATTTGGAGAATATCAGGTAGGTTTATGGTGGTTTTGGGGTGGATCTATGGTTTTGGTGAATTTTCTTCCAATTTTGGGGGTGATGCCGTTCTTGTTTGGGGTGTTTTTGACGTGTTTTGAGGTCTGCGTTGGGTTTCGTTGTGTTTTCCGTGGTCATTATGGTGGAAAAGTTTATATTGTTGGTTTTGGAGAACATCAGGTAGGTTTAGGGTGGTTTGGGGATTGGATCCGTGCTTTTTGGGGACTTTCTTTCAGTTTTTGGGGTGATGCTGTTCTTCTTTGGGGTGTTTTTGACGTGTTTTGGGGTCTCTGTTGGGTTTCGTTGGGTTTTCCGTGGTCATGGTGGTGGAAAAGTGAAAATTGCGGGTTTTGGAGAACATCAGGTAGGTTTATGGGGACTTTTGGGGTGTATTCCTGGTATTTGGGGTTTTCTTCTGTTTTTTGGGGGGTGATCGTTTTCTGTTTTGGGGTTTTTTTGATGTGTTTTGGGGTCTCTGTTGGGTTTCTTTGGTTTTCTGTGGTTATCATGATGGAAAAGTGTAAATTGTGGGTTTTGGAGAACATCAGGTATGTTAAGGGGGACTTTTGGGGTGGATTCATGGTATTTGGGGTTTCTTCCAGTGTTGGGGTGATGCAGTTCTTCTTTGGGGTGTTTTTGACGTGTTTTGGGGTCTCTTTTAGGTTTTGTTGGGTTTTCTGTGGTCATTATGGTGGAAAAGTTTATATTGTTGGTTTTGGAGAACATCAGGTAGGTTTAGGGTGGTTTTGGGGTGGATCTATGTTTTTTGGTGTTTTCTTTCGTTTTTAGGGGTTATCCCGTTCTTGTTTGGGGTGTTTTTGACTTGTTTTGGTGTCTCCGTTGGGTTTCGTTGTATTTTCCATGGTCATCATGGTGGAAAAGGGTAAATTGTGGGTTTTGGAGAACATCAGGTAGGTTTAGGGTTGTTTTGGGGTGGATCTATGATTTTGAGGGATTTTCTTCCATTTTTGGTGTGATCCCCTTTCTTTTTTGGGGTGTTTTTGACGTGTTTTGGGGTCTCCTTTGGTTTTTCGTTTGGTTCATGTTGGTCATCATGGTGAAAAAGCGTAAATTGTGGCTTTTGGAGAACATCAGGTAGGTTTAGGGGGACTTTTGGTGTGGATCTATGGCTTTTGGGGTTTCTTTCGTTTTTAGGGGTTATCCTGTTCTTTTTTGGGGTGTTTTTGACGTGTTTTGTGGTCTCCCTTGGGTTTCGTTGGGTTTTCCGTGGTCATCCTGGTGGAAAAGTGTAAATTGTAGGTTTTAGAGAACATCGGGTAGTTTTAGGGTGGCTTTGGGGTGGATCTATGGTTTTTGGGGATTTCTTCTGTTTTTTAGGGTTTTCTTCTGTTTTTGGGGTGGTCCCGATCTTTTCTGGGGTGCTTCTAATGTGTTTTGTGTTCTCTGTTGCGTTTTGTTTTGATTGTACTGTGGTTTTGAGGTGTTTTGGGTTCTTCATTGGTTTTCGTTGGGTTCTTGTTTGTCATTATGGTGAATGGGAGTGAAATGTCGATTTGGAGAAGATCAGGTGAGTTTAGGGTGGTTTTGGGGGGAAATTCATGGTTTTTGTTTTATTTTTTTCTTCTGATCCAGTTCTTTGTTGGGGTGTTTTTGACGTGTTTTGGGGTCTCCGTTGGTTTTTGTTGGGTTTCAATTGCGTTTTCTGGTGGTTGGGAGTGGATTGTACATTTAGGAGAACATCAGGTAGGTTTAAAGTTTTTTGAGGGGTTAAATGACGTATTTTCTTCTGATCCGGTTTGCTTTTGGGGTGTTTTTGAGGTGTTTTGGAGTTTCCGTTGCGTTTCGTTGAGTTCCTAATGGGTTTTATGGTGGTTGGGAGTGGACTTTGGGATTTGGAGAATATCAGGTAGGTTTATGGTGGTTTTGGGGTGGATCTATGGTTTTGGTGAATTTTCTTCCAATTTTGGGGGTGATGCCGTTCTTGTTTGGGGTGTTTTTGACGTGTTTTGAGGTCTGCGTTGGGTTTCGTTGTGTTTTCCGTGGTCATTATGGTGGAAAAGTTTATATTGTTGGTTTTGGAGAACATCAGGTAGGTTTAGGGTGGTTTGGGGATTGGATCCGTGCTTTTTGGGGACTTTCTTTCAGTTTTGGGGGTGATGCTGTTCTTCTTTGGGGTGTTTTTGACGTGTTTTGGGGTCTCCGTTGGGTTTCGTTGGGTTTTCCGTGGTCATGGTGGTGGAAAAGTGAAAACTGCGGGTTTTGGAGAACATCAGGTAGGTTTATGGGGACTTTTGGGGTGGATTCCTGGTATTTGGGGTTTTCTTCTGTTTTTTGGGGGGTGATCGTTTTCTGTTTTGGGGTTTTTTTGATGTGTTTTGGGGTCTCTGTTGGGTTTCTTGGTTTTCTGTGGTTATCATGATGGAAAAGTGTAAATTGTGGGTTTTGGAGAACATCAGGTATGTTAAGGGGGACTTTTGGGGTGGATTCATGGTATTTGGGGTTTTCTTCCAGTGTTGGGGTGATGCAGTTCTTCTTTGGGGTGTTTTTGACGTGTTTTGGGGTCTCTTTTAGGTTTTGTTGGGTTTTCTGTGGTCATTATGGTGGAAAAGTTTATATTGTTGGTTTTGGAGAACATCAGGTAGGTTTAGGGTGGTTTTGGGGTGGATCTATGTTTTTTGGTGTTTTCTTTCGTTTTTAGGGGTTATCCCGTTCTTGTTTGGGGTGTTTTTGACTTGTTTTGGTGTCTCCGTTGGGTTTCGTTGTATTTTCCATGGTCATCATGGTGGAAAAGGGTAAATTGTGGGTTTTGGAGAACATCAGGTAGGTTTAGGGTTGTTTTGGGGTGGATCTATGATTTTGAGGGATTTTCTTCCATTTTTGGTGTGATCCCTTTCTTTTTTGGGGTGTTTTTGACGTGTTTTGGGGTCTCCTTTGGTTTTTCGTTTGGTTCATGTTGGTCATCATGGTGAAAAAGCGTAAATTGTGGCTTTTGGAGAACATCAGGTAGGTTTAGGGGGACTTTTGGTGTGGATCTATGGCTTTTGGGGTTTTCTTTCGTTTTTAGGGGTTATCCTGTTCTTTTTTGGGGTGTTTTTGACGTGTTTTGTGGTCTCCCTTGGGTTTCGTTGGGTTTTCCGTGGTCATCCTGGTGGAAAAGTGTAAATTGTAGGTTTTAGAGAACATCGGGTAGTTTTAGGGTGGCTTTGGGGTGGATCTATGGTTTTTGGGGATTTCTTCTGTTTTTTAGGGTTTTCTTCTGTTTTTGGGGTGGTCCCGATCTTTTCTGGGGTGCTTCTAATGTGTTTTGTGTTCTCTGTTGCGTTTTGTTTTGATTGTACTGTGGTTTTGAGGTGTTTTGGGTTCTTCATTGGTTTTCGTTGGGTTCTTGTTTGTCATTATGGTGAATGGGAGTGAAATGTCGATTTGGAGAAGATCAGGTGAGTTTAGGGTGGTTTTGGGGGGAAATTCATGGTTTTTGTTTTATTTTTTTCTTCTGATCCAGTTGTTTTTTGGGGTGTTTTTGACGTGTTTTGGGGTCTCCGTTGGTTTTTGTTGGGTTTCAATTGCGTTTTCTGGTGGTTGGGAGTGGATTGTACATTTAGGAGAACATCAGGTAGGTTTAAAGTTTTTTGAGGGGTTAAATGACGTATTTTCTTCTGATCCGGTTTGCTTTTGGGGTGTTTTTGAGGTGTTTTGGAGTTTCCGTTGCGTTTCGTTGAGTTCCTAATGGGTTTTATGGTGGTTGGGAGTGGACTTTGGGATTTGGAGAATATCAGGTAGGTTTATGGTGGTTTTGGGGTGGATCTATGGTTTTGGTGAATTTTCTTCCAATTTTGGGGGTGATGCCGTTCTTGTTTGGGGTGTTTTTGACGTGTTTTGAGGTCTGCGTTGGGTTTCGTTGTGTTTTCCGTGGTCATTATGGTGGAAAAGTTTATATTGTTGGTTTTGGAGAACATCAGGTAGGTTTAGGGTGGTTTGGGGATTGGATCCGTGCTTTTTGGGGACTTTCTTTCAGTTTTGGGGGTGATGCTGTTCTTCTTTGGGGTGTTTTTGACGTGTTTTGGGGTCTCTGTTGGGTTTCGTTGGGTTTTCCGTGGTCATGGTGGTGGAAAAGTGAAAATTGCGGGTTTTGGAGAACATCAGGTAGGTTTATGGGGACTTTTGGGGTGTATTCCTGGTATTTGGGGTTTTCTTCTGTTTTTTGGGGGGTGATCGTTTTCTGTTTTGGGGTTTTTTTGATGTGTTTTGGGGTCTCTGTTGGGTTTCTTTGGTTTTCTGTGGTTATCATGATGGAAAAGTGTAAATTGTGGGTTTTGGAGAACATCAGGTATGTTAAGGGGGACTTTTGGGGTGGATTCATGGTATTTGGGGTTTTCTTCCAGTGTTGGGGTGATGCAGTTCTTCTTTGGGGTGTTTTTGACGTGTTTTGGGGTCTCTTTTAGGTTTTGTTGGGTTTTCTGTGGTCATTATGGTGGAAAAGTTTATATTGTTGGTTTTGGAGAACATCAGGTAGGTTTAGGGTGGTTTTGGGGTGGATCTATGTTTTTTGGTGTTTTCTTTCGTTTTTAGGGGTTATCCCGTTCTTGTTTGGGGTGTTTTTGACTTGTTTTGGTGTCTCCGTTGGGTTTCGTTGTATTTTCCATGGTCATCATGGTGGAAAAGTTTAAATTGTGGGTTTTGGAGAACATCAGGTAGGTTTAGGGTTGTTTTGGGGTGGATCTATGATTTTGAGGGATTTTCTTCCATTTTTGGTGTGATCCCTTTCTTTTTTGGGGTGTTTTTGACGTGTTTTGGGGTCTCCTTTGGTTTTTCGTTTGGTTCATGTTGGTCATCATGGTGAAAAAGCGTAAATTGTGGCTTTTGGAGAACATCAGGTAGGTTTAGGGGGACTTTTGGTGT